>NW_025317681.1:0-39636 GCF_018873765.1 Telopea speciosissima
TGCATCAAACGCCTGACCATTTGAAGAAATCTGCAACCAACAGGATGGCACTATTTTGTATGTTAGAAATCTGCTGCTGCTGCTCTGTTTCCTGCTTCTTGTTTTCGAAAAAGAGCTTCCGCATTAAGACTTTGGTTTCGTAACTTTCTACAGTTAAGCTGTCAACAGCATCTCTGCTTTCCAACGGAAACCCAAACCAATCAAAACCTTTGAAATGGTGGATATAGATCGAATGTGGGTACAATGTAGCATCTCTTTCTAAACACATTTAGTTCATCCGCGGAAATCCAAATCGAATGGGAACACGAGGTCTTCTTTCCTCTTCAACGGATACAACCGTCAATATACAATTTGATGTCATTCGCTGGACATTCAAACTTCAAAGAATGTTGGAAAAACAACACATAGAATTGGTGACCCATTCTCATCTCACCAAATGAGTTACTCCTAAGAAAAGTATCTTTGTGACAAGTATAATCATCTAGAACACATCTTCCCTGCATGCATATTATCAGACGAATAAAAATAAGGGGAAACCTCCCCTCTAAGTTTCCGAAATATAAATCTAAAACTCAAGTTTTGAAAAATAATAATGTCCTCTGTACTTTTTAAATATTCTATCAACTGTACCCTATCTGTACCTATCTGTAAAAAAACGCGATTACGTGGTTCTACAAAAAAAAAAAATAAAATGATTACATGGCATGTATAAAATTTTTAAAACACCAAAATACCATGAATATAATTTTATTTCAATTTTACCCTCCCCTACTACCCTTTTGCGTCTTCTTCTCCTATTTATTCTTATTCTTCCACTAGCACCACCATCATCGCCACCACGGCCACCTCCGATCCTCTTCCACCGCCAACACCACCACCACCGCTTAGGAGTTTCTATTCTGACTCTCCTCTCCATATCCCTCTCCTTCTCCATCTCCAAAACCCCTCCCCCTCCTCTGCTCAGACTCTCCCTCCCTTCGGGCCTTCCCCGACTTCTCTGGCTCCAGCTCCTCCTCCCTCTACCCCTCTGTAATTTTCAAATCTAACCCCAATCTCCATCACTTGATTTCTGCAGATTCTTCGCAGAAACGAGAAAGAAAGTTCGATTATATATGCTTGCTGCGTGCTTCCGTCTACCCCTCAAATGCATATGCTTGCTGAGTGCTTCTTAAACCATGACTGTGAAGTTTCCCTTCACAAAAACCACCATTATCAATTTTAATCGGATCATTTTCTTCTTCATTTTCCCTCTCTTCCAGACTCTAATCGCAAGCCTCCATCATTTCTTTCCATTTCCTATCCAGTTCGATTTTGCTTTCTTTTCTTAAATAAACGAAAGAAGAAGAGAAGAATCTATCGAAACTAAAGATCAGGCATACTCCCCGGTACAGCAGCACCATTAACCACAAAAGAGCTTCTCGGGGTCTTCGATTGCAATGGAAATGATCTCCAAACGATAATTTCGGACAAAAAATCTGTCACACAGCCCCAGCAGCTCGATTCCGTCAATTTCAGGTCAAGCAACACCAAATGCAGAGTTTTGCAAGTTCCAGCTCGACAGGTTTCCACGGAACAAAACCATAGCACAGCAGCCAAAATAATGAAAGATTGGGACCCTAGGGAAACAGAAAAACAAGACCAGATAAGCGAATTAGAGCTAGCATTAATGTAATCTCGGAAACTGAGTAGATCGGTTGAGAGATTTCATTCATATTAGATGCATTGAAACATGAATAATGAGAGAGATGACAGACGGTAAAAAAACAAAGCTCTTTTCTTTTTCCTGTTTTTTTTTTCCTTTTCTGATTTAGGTATTCTGATCGGAATTGAAGGAGGTTTTGTTGTTAAACATCGGAACCACTGCGATTTTTCATGACCGTCATTCAAAACCACGCTAATAAAACCTTTTTTTCACAGTTTGTGCTCAAATTTTCATTAAAGTGAGGTCCAAACCCATCGAAAATGAAGAAATTGTTCTAAAAGTCTAGTTCCTGAGCCAAATCTTAACCAAATGATGATTATATCCTTCAACTCATCAAAAGTGAAGAAATTGTTCCTAAAGTCTAATTCGGGAGCCAAATCTTAACCAGCTAATGATAATATCCTTCAATCATTCATCCACCTTTTTTTTTGATTCCCTTTTTTCTTACTGTCGGGGTGTATATTCTTTTTTAATCTTTTCTCAATACAAAGGATCTTTTAATAGAAAAAAAAAACCTATGTCATCATACAGTGTCAATGACAATAATTACTTCCCTGGTCCCTTAAAGTATCGGAACCTAAGATGTCAATGTAATAAAAGGGCAACAATGAGAATTTCAGTCTCTTGAGAATCTGAGCAACTACTTCTATCCAGATTATACAGGTGGAGGATGTCGAAGTTTCTCCTGGTATGACCCAGTGGATGACCCAACAATTGTAGGTGAAAGTAGTTTAGAAGTGCAACAGATGAATGAAGAGTTAAAAGATGACAAAAGAGATCCGCAGTTTGAAGAATAGAATGAATATGATGGGTTTCAAATGGTGGCGGTGTTTTGGAAAATTAAAATTCATTCGAAATTTAAAATGTTCTTTTGGTGTGTTTTAAATGCAGGTTTACCTGTCAAGGCCTCTCTTGCCAAATGGATGCCGCTCCAGCCTACTTGTCTTTTGTGAGGGGATTGTGATGAATCCCATTGACATCTTTTTCTTTCTTGCGAATGGGCTAAGAGCATTTGGGCCTGTGGACCCCTCGAGTTGAGAACAGAGCATCTCAGCAGCTCCTCTTTTGCACATCTCTGTGCTTCACTTCTCAATTCCAAAGCCTTGGATGACAAATATACTGCTATTTGATTTTTTTTCCATTATTGCCATCACATGCTACTATATTTGGTTTGTAAGAAACAAAGTCTCTCTTGGTTTTGCATATGCGGACCCTTCTCTTGTTAGTAAACTCACTAATAAATGGCTTACTGCACTCAATATCACTCCCCCAGGGGTAAACATATCCACTGAAAAAACAAATTCCACCTGCACATTCCATAAAGACACAGCACTGGAATTACAACACCCTCACATCTCTAACCCATTGTTAAAATTCCCTTTCTTATGCTGTGCAGGCCTTTTTGAACCCACTGTAGGTTTAACTGGATGGGCACCGTGTTTTAATATCTGCAGAATTTCTGGATTCAGACAACACCATAGAGGCTGAACTCACGGGATTCCTGCAGGGGTGGAAACATGCATGCCACAACAACTTTCTTATCAGCGAATTTTGATTTACCAATGTGCAACTACAACACTTACTTTTTGCTACTCCGCAGCTGAACATTAATAGGACCCTCATCCCCCTTTTTTTTCATCTCGTAGAAGTAACGGATAATTTTAGTACTTTTAGACTTGTTAGTCCAAACTGTAAATGGGTTATCCCCCTTACAACACTAGCAAAATCGTGCACCATGTACCATTATACACTACCCCCCTCCATCCTCCCTGTACAGCGTTTCCTCTCTTTAAAGTTTTAATTTAATCTTGGTTTTTTTCTCATAAAAAAAGAAAATAAAAATAAATGATGGGTTATATTATAATAGTTTTGCTTGTTTTGATTTTTTTATATTTTTTTATATTTGAGTGGAGGAGTTTGGCAAAAGCTTATCGTTAGTTACTGGGGAGGTGTTGATAATTTTCCCATAGATTTTTTACTGACACATAGATTTGCTTCTTGTGTCTCATATTTTCTATTCGAAAACCCTAACATTGTTTATGCAGGTAGGTGAGTCCTTAGCTTGAAAAGGAAGAGCACCTGGGTATGTTTCCGGGCGATGATGATTCGAATCCATAAGGACTCTTACAAATTAATACATATATGAGCTCCATTGTCTTATTATAGTATAATAATGTGGATGGGTACATGGCCAATCTTTTCAACTAGTATTCTGAATTATGACAATGTGGATGACCTATGGCAACCCATGTTTTCAAGGAAGGAAATTCATATTGAACAAATTTTTGACAAATTCTAGAATGTACCAAATTGAAATATAGCATTGAAAATTGTTGCCAAATGAATGATGCTTGTTGGGTAATTTGTGCATAAAATACAATCAGATTTATTTATTTATGGGAAATTTACGAAACACCCGCTGAAAATGGGTCGAAACACCGATCACCCCTTGAAATTGGAAAATACTCAGATCACCCCCTGGAATAGAGCCCAATACTCAGATTCAACCCTACCGTTAGTTAAGTGATGAAGTCAGTTAGTTAAATTTTTTGAAAACCCTAAACTACCCTTTGGTTAATGTGAAGTTACTTTTTACCCTTGGATCTAAAAACCCCAATTTTTTTTTTAAGTTTATAAGGATGAGGGGAATCAGACGGGTATATTTCCTCTTCTTCCCCAAATCAACAGTAAGACAAATGAAACCCTTAGGGTTCTGCCTCAAGGAAACGCTGTGAATGGCTGCCAAAACACCGTGACGATGGCCCAATAATTCCGGCGAAGGGTGGTGATAGGCCGGCGACCAATTGTATGGCCTAAGACACCGTGAATCTCCAACGATCCTTGCACCTCACGAAGATTCTTGAACTCCAACGAAGTTGGACCCAATCATCTCAAACCGTGAACACCTAAAGGAATACAAAATGCACAAACTGAAATCCCTGTTTCTCCCACCACAAAACCCCAAGACAAATCAGGAAGTTCTCTTTAGGAGTTCGATTCCACTAACCGAGAACCCTAAACAGAAAGAGAGATTTCAGGGGAGGGATTTCAAAAGAGAAAAATCAGGGAGAGAGAGTGAGAAAAATCAGGGGGAACGATTTCAAAAGGGAAAAATCAGGGGGAGGGATTTCAAAAGAGAAAAATCAGGGAGAGAAGTGAGAAAACGGTTTTTTTTCCTTTAGTATTCTACCGAGAATTTTGGTGGTGAGTTTAATATTCTAAAAAGCTGGAGATTCAAATGTTTGACAAATCTTTTCACGCATTTTGAGTTTTTCCCAAGGTTTTTCTTTTAGTAGATAATATCTACCTGAACAGAGAATTGAAACTATACCAGGAGTTCTGAGATCCTATTCAATCTTTTATTTTCAAAAATATCATTTTCTTCAGATTTATTCGTTCTTTTTTTTCATTTCATTCGGTAATTAGAAAACCTTTCGTTTTATATCTTCAAAGCTTGAATCACAAATGGAAATCTTCAAGGTTGATTCTTTCCATATCAGATCTCCACCATATCATTATTTTTCTGTGATTCCTATTCTGTTATCAGCATCTAATAGCTCTGTTTTAAGATTACTGCGAAATGGTCTGAGCTCTGTTTCACTTCCCTTGATGGCTTGATCAATGCCTTAGATGCAACGATTAGAACCTTTCCCCCATTCATAGTCTCGTTAGACGTTCGGTGCCATTTTTGTCAAAAAACAGAGCAATCCCTGCAATATAGGCTAGTTCAACAATGGGCATTTGAGTTGTGCCGGATTGGTACAAGGTCGTGTGACCTCTCTCTCTTTTTTTGTTTTTTTTTCTTTCTCTCCGGCGACTCTCTGGCGAACTTACATGTGTGAGGAAGAGGATGAAATTAGGTTGAAGATGAAAGAAAGGGTAGTATTGTAAATTTAATTCTAATGATTTAGTACAAGGGTAAAATAGTCTTTTTACATCAATAACTAACAGTAGACTAACTCTGCTAGTGATCAGGGGGTGATCTAAGTATTTTCACATTTTAGGGGATGATCTGAATTTTGACCCATTTTCAGGGGGTGTTTCGTAAATTTCCCTTTATTTATTGGTAAGAAGTAAAAAGTGGCTACCATGCACAAATTAAGGGTCATCATATAAGGAAAGTTGCACGTAGCATGTGTTAGGTTGATTACTAGAATGGGCATCTATTTTCATACTATGACTTAGAGACCTAATTGCATATCAAAGAATTACAAAACTTCAGTCTGTCTAAACAAATATTTGAGAAAGCAAGGATGACAACAATGTGACGTAGTTCATAAGTGGTATTGATTATTAAAAACCCTGAGACATGTGTTGTACAGGTTTTAAAAGAGAATTTTAAAAGAGAAAGAATTATAAGGACCAATATAAAAAGTCTCGATGGATTCGTAGTATTATCTCATTGGTGTTACCCCACGTGCTCTTCCATTTGAGCTAAACACTGAACTACATACATAAACCATGTTAGCTAGGGTTTATCCCAAAAATGAAAAAAATGGAAATGATACAAAGAACAAATAGAGGAAAAACAATTCCAATTCCATGAGTACACCATGACCAACAACACCATAGGTTCTATTGATGTTTCTGGATGTTTCTTATTTTTATCATTATGTGTACACATTTGCTTTTATAAAAGTGAGATATTATGTTTAACCATTAAGTTACAAACTTTATGGGAGGGTGCATTACATACTTAATAAATAAGATTCTAGGTCCTCCCTCTATCTCGAGAAACATTGAAGGAGATCAAGAGAGAGAAACCTAGTAGTTCCATTATTCGTTGCTTGTTGTAGTGATTTAGAGACGATAGAGACTATCAGACAAGCAATGGATTCTTCCTATGCGTTGGTGAACGGTATGCAATTCAAGAATACAAGACAAGATCCTTAGGTATTTTTGTGAACAGGGACTAATTCCCACACCTTCAACTTACAAGCTTGGTATATAATTTATATTGACTAGAATGGAATACCATACAGAAATCCAGTTAGGTTAGCTACAATGTGAGAGACCACCGCTCTTCACCCCTGTTAAATTCGTAATTTTAAGCAGGAGTTTGAGAACTGAACAGAGACGAAGGAATCCCAATCTGCATCACTTCATCCATGGCATCTAAGATACAATGCCCTCTCATTGTTCTGAAAAAAAAAATAAAGACTGACTCTCTCTCTCTCTCTCTCACACACACACACACACACACACACACACACACACACACACACCAGAGTCATTGTCGGATCTGAATAAAGAGCACGGTTGTAGAGGAGGAAGATGAGGAGGATGAGGAATATAACCATGCCTAGAGGGGACCCTCTAATGACTCTGCTATCGTCTTCGTTGATGTTATTGGATCTTCTTCCATCATCTCTTTTCGCAATCTCTGGACTAGCAAAGAATGGCGCAAGACCATCGATCTTCTATCATTATGTGTTTCGAGATTCGATCGCAGAAGGCCACCTCTCGCCAAATTCCAAAACCCTATGCATCGAAACCCCAACCGGACAAGAAGTATTTGCCCTGAAGGAGATCGGTGTTGAAGATACCGTCCACTGAGCGGCCATGGTTGTTGCTGTCACCTTTGCAGCGAGAGTTTTAGGATTTGTTAAATTAATCAGGCTTCGGAGAAGACGAAAAAGTGGAGCTTTGGGGTTTTGATTTTTCGGTTCCGCTCTCATTCTGTGTTTCGAGATTCGATCGCAGGTCACCTCTCGCCAAATTCCAAATACCTATGCATCGAATCCCAACCAGACAACAGGTATTTCCCTAGTGCCTCTCACAAGAGGGGGGTGGGACCCATCTGAGACACCTGATCGAACATTCTGTCTAGGTGGGTCCACTCTCCTCTTGTGAGAGGCACTAGGAAATCGTACCAGTCAGGAACCACATACGAGAGAAATTTGAAGGAGATCAATGTTCATGATGTTATCCACTGAGTGGCCATGGTTGTTGCTATTGTCTTTGCAACGAGTTATAAGATTTGTTTAATTAATCGAGCTTCATAGAAGATGAAAAAGCAAAACTTCGGGTTTTGATTTTTTGATCCACTCACAGAACATTATACCTAAAATTTTGGCGTAAAATTTATCATGGGTTTTTCCGGAAAATGTGGGATCTTTGGTAAAATTTTACCTAAAGGCTCCGTTTGTTTTGGTGTAAAAATTTACTTGAAAAAATTCGCTTCAAAATATTTTAGATGTAAAATTCTAAATGTTGAAAAGTGTTTCAATGTTTATTTGCTTTTTGTTTTTTAATGGAAATAAACATTAAAAAATTTTTCAACAAGTAAAATTTAATTTTACGAAATAAAAGTTTTCACGTAAAATTTTACCTGAAAAATTTTACATTGAAGCAAATGGAGCCCTAAGGGATGACGCTTGTTATTAGTTTATTACTAGGTAGCAGCGGTGGGGAGATCCCTAAAATTGAGCTACTACAATTTGGTTGAGAATTCCTACCAAAAAACATAAAAGAATTTGGTTGAGAATTTCTACAACCCATCTTGATGCCCCCACCTGGGGTTACAAGTTCTCGATACAGAACTCAAATGTACCTAAAACCTCAGACACCATAAATCCTGACCAAAAGCCACTTTTCATGAAACATATTTGTTATAGAATAGTAGTATTTCTTATTCAATTAAATCTCTAATTAGAATTTTCAACCAATCTGCGCATCTCAAGAAGATTTTTATGATACATGTTTCACACTTGACCCACCTTATTCATCAAAAATACCCTTGATACGATACCGATACAGTATCAGCCTGGATCGGTTGTATCGGACAAAAATACCCTTGAATTTCCTTAAAAAATGAGTGTTTTTTCCATTTTACCCCTGTCTGTATCATGTTATTGATACAATATCAGCATGATATCGGTATCGGTGATTAGCAAAACCGATACGTATCACCCGATACGAACGATACGATACCGATACTCAGAATCATGATTGCAAGTCGTACTGCAGTTGTAGAGTAAATGGAGTATCAAATCAATCATATATTCATATGTCCATGTGTCGTGGTTACACTGAAAAATTATCCTCTCCAATTTCCTAAAGCTTGGCAGTGCGGCAATGCTAGGTGGAGATGCTGACACATGGCAGCTCGGACATTGAACGGTCCGAGTTCATTGACTATGTTAAGCTCGGACCATTAGATGTCTGAGTTACCATGTGTCGGCATCTCCACCTAACATCTCCACCTAGCACTGCCACACTACCGAGCTTTAGGAATTGGAGAGGATAATACCATATATTATTACAGACTAATTAAAAGCATGCACCGGGAACAAGTGGCTAACGCCACAGCGACAACACTTCCTCAACAAACATAGGATTCAAAATGTGTGATTTTCTTTTACCGATGGAGGTGATAAGATGAACAAATTAAATGTTAAGATTAGATTCAAACTAACCTGGTTGTGCCTGGTGTTTGGCTGGCACTGGCAAAGTATCTCCTTCGATCGATCACCAGAAGAATAAACAGTTGCAGAAACGATCCCAAACAGCTTTCACTGCAACAAAGCAGTTATTGCATTCCCCTCCTGAACCAGTAGCTGCCCTCAACCCACCCTCTTCCTCTTCCTCTTCCTCTTCCTCCACCACCTCTTTATCATCATTGTCACCATCTTCTTCCTCCTCCATCTCTTGGTCACCACCACCACCATCATCATCATCATCATCATCATCTTCGTCACCATCTGTCCGCCATCTGAAGAAATCTGCTACCAACAAAGCACTAGATTGTTGGTTAGGCATTTGTTGCTCTGAATCCTTCTTTTCGAACAACACCTTCCAGAATTTCATAAATGGGACATTCCAACAACTTCCTAAACGGCCAGAACCTGGGGACTCGTCTATCTCTACTCTTAATTCCAGAATAGCATCTTTGCTTTCCAGCGGAAACCCAAACCAATCAAAGCCTTTGAAATGGTGGATGTAGATTATATCTCTCTCATTATTAGTTATTAATTCAATGTCGTCGACCTCAATTCTAATCGAATGTGTAACCCTAATAATTCTTACTCCCCGTCCGATATAAGCATCAACCAGAAACTTCAGTTGTTCCAACCGTTTCCCAGATGTCAATGCAAAAACAACACACAGAATTGGTGACAACCCTTCTTGATCATCACCAGCAGCAGCAACAACAATTGAGGAGTTACTTCCCTGACCACCTTGGACAACATTATCAACAACAACTCTTCCCTGCATATAAATATCTTTAATTACCTCTACTACTACTTATTATTATAGCGAATTGCTAGTACATAGAAATGGAGCTCCATTTATTAAAAAAAGTTACAGCAGATGAGAGAAATTAATTAAGATAGATAAAAGTAAGTAAGTACGTACCTGCCCATATATCTTCCTCTGTGACTCTGTTAATTTGTAGCAACCCCTCGCAGTGAACTCTTCTAAAGATTCAGCTCCTTCGAAGCCGTGAATTTTCACTACATTTACACAATTAATAATGTATAATGACCTCAATCTTTTCAAGTTTGACATATGTAACTCTGTTAATTTGGGGCAATCATCAATACTCAACTCTTCCAAGGATTCTGTTCTTTCGATGCAGTGAATTTCTTCTAGATTTTCACAATTAATGTCTACTGACCTCAATTTTTTCAGTGTTGACAAATCCGATAACTTTGTTATTTTGTGGCAACCTTTCACTTTTAACTCTTCCAAGGAATTTGTTCCTTCGAGACCAGGAATTTCCTCTAACTTTTCACAATTGTTTATCCAAAATTTCCTCAATTTTTTAAAGTTTGACAAATCCGGTAATCTTACCAATGATTTGCAACCAATAAGTAATAATTCTTTCAACCATTCCAAGTGTGATAGATCTGAAATTATTTGCAGTGAAATACAGTCCTTAACTTCCAGACGAGTTAAAGTGGAGGGAAGCTCTGGGAGAGATTCAAGGTTCATGTAGCCTTCCAAATATAGCTCCTGAAGTTGAGAAGGAAAACTACTCTTGCTGATTCGGAGTGGTTGAAGCTCTGGGAGAGACTCAAGGTTCATGTAGCCTTTCAAACTACTCTTGCACATGCCCATTCTTAACACCTCTAAGCTCGAGAGCTTTGAAAAATCATCTGGTAGTTTTACAATCATAGTATCTGTCATGTCAAAGTGAACCAAACTCCTCATTCTACCCATTGATGTTGGTAGCCTCACCATCTTTCTGCATTTTGAAACATCTAATTTCTCAAGCTTCTCTAACTGTCCTACAACATCAGGCAGTTCTTCAATTTTTGTCCAACTTACCGAAAGCTGAACCAAATGTTTTAGATTACCTATGGACGTAGGCAACTTTTTGATTGAAATACAACCGTCGACAATGAGACTTTTGAGAGAAGCCAGCTGGCAAATACTATCCGGGAGTTTGAAAAGATAAGGGACTGCCGACACATCCAATCTTTGTAAACACGGAAACCATGAGAAGAAGTCGGTAGAGTCTGAGAGTTGATGACAGCCACGGAGAATAAGAACCTTCAATTTTTGAAACCGCTGTCAAACAAAGAAATAATCTAAGTTTTCAATTTTAAAATTTGATAATAAAACAGGTGAAAAAATAAAATTACAATCATACTATATATACCTTTATATTATTTTGAGGTCTATCATTCCAAGCTAGGTTGATGTTACTCCATGATAAGTCAAGATGAACTAGTTCCTCATTATAAAAATTGGCTGGTACTACCAGAGGAGCACAAATCCAACTAAACCATCTTAATTTAGAAGGGAGGTGCGAAAAATCCCCAGTAATGAGCTTGTTACTCTTCCTTAAAAAAAAGTCACCCTCATCTCTGCTAACTTTGAGAAATCTTAAATTGGGCATCTTGGCAAAGTCATCAAAGCTTAAATCATCATTGTGCACTTCAAATGGAATGAGGATACCTTCAACCATTTGAGTTCCCTGCAGCAAAAAAATAGTAGTCCAAGTACAAAAAATTTGATTCATACATTACATATCCAAAAAAACAAAAAAAGTGACGTAGAACCTTATTTAATGCTCCTTATATTTTCTCATGTAATTAGTAGTAATTTATTATTTTATCATAACAAATTAATATTAGGAAAAAGAACTCTGTTTGGGAGTGTGGTGTAAGCCAGCACTCCCATGAGTCTATCTCTCTCCTACCCATATGAAAAGACAGCTTTGCCCCCTTGTTTTAAGGAGGAGAGAGATAGATACATGAGAGTGCTGGCGTAGGCCATATTTTCGGACAGAAAACTCCTTCCCATTAATATTATATGTTTAAAAGGGCAATCCCCGGTACGGTCCTGGGAGGGGGTAGTAGATTAAAGGTTGTCCCAACCTTTGCATTTTTGCACAATGGGGTTGCATAGACTAAAACCATTATATGTGCTTGCCTATCTTTCACCATCACACGTATTGACAGCCCATGTTAAGATTAAATGATTATTTAAAATAAAAAAGTGAACATGAAAAATGACACTCACCTTGCCTTTTTCTAATACTTTTGAGATTTCATCAGCAGACCACAATCTAGTACGCTTGGTAGGATCCCCATTGCTGTCCTTCAAGACAATTCTCCTTCCCACAAATCGAAGTTCATCATGCATTCTCAAGTACCCATAAACATCAATCTTTAGGAGGTGCATTTGAGTGAGTTCTTTTATAGATAATCTTGGATACAACTCACAAGCTTCCCATATTAGAATTGCTTCTTCTACTTTCCATCCAATGAAATAGCATGCAATATCAAGAAATATGATTTTTGCTTGATCACTTAGTTTATTGTAACTTATGATCAACCTTGCAAAGACCTTGTCATTATAACTTCTTATAGACATTCCAGAGACCTTGTTATCAAGGATATCTTTTAATCCTCTTAATATATCTTCCCATTCTTCTTCGCTTTTGTCACATAGAAAAGAACCCAACACCTCTAGGGTTAGGGGTAACCCACCAACATGTTGTACGACTTCACATGAAAGCTCCATAAAATCTTCAGGAGGTTTGCTCATTGAAAAGGCATGCAAACTAAAGAGTTGAAGAGAATTCTCAGCATTTAGTTCTTCAGGCTTATATATTTTAATATCTTTATCAGCTTTATGTACATTCAAACAATGGTCATCTCTAGTTGTTATGATGACCCCGCTCCGTGACCAAACCAATTTATTCCACCAGCTAATGCATCAAGTTGCCAAATCGTCCACATCATCGAGAATAAGAAGAATTTTTTCTTTATGAAGTCTCCTTTCTAACAATTTTGATCCTTGGGAAGAATTGCTTATGTCCTGTTCCATGTTCAAGATATCTTTAAGAAGTCGCTTCTGCAAAGAAACTAAACCCTTATTTCCTTGTGAAGCTTCTTCTCTCACATTTATAAGAAAGCAACTTCCATTAAAGCTTCTAAAGATGCAATTATAGACAACCTTTGCAATAGTTGTTTTTCCAAGACCGCCCATGCCACATATTGCCAGAAATCTTACATCATCGGAACTAATATTTAACATAGGAAGTAGTTTATCAATGTGGGAATCTATTCCAACAGGGTGTTTACATTCATCCAAGGGGGTGCTATTTAGTTCTCTCAAAGTCCTTTGAACAATTAACTTGACTAAATTTGACTGATCCCTGCAATTTCTCATGTTAAAGAGTAAATCACAACAATAAGTAACAATGTGTAAATCTCTAATACAAAATATAAAAGATTCCTCAACTTTTAGATGGAATAATAAAAAAAATGTATACATGATAAGCACAAATAATGAGAATTATGGGTACAAATTGAAAAATCCAACCTTGTGTACAAAGTAAAGGTATGGCCAGTGGGCTTGAATTTTAATTGTTCACATTTATCTCACAACTAAACCATAAATATCATCAACTAATGCATACCAAATCATAACAAGGAGCCACATTGATACCCTGTTGCTCCATACGTAGAAAGGAAACTACATCAACCTTTGGTGGACCAAACAACACTAGTTTACAAAACAAAGATAGGAGGTCAACAATAGGTTATATTGTTTTTGAAAACCTAAATGCGGTATTTATTATTATTATTATTGTTGTTTTGGAACCCTACAGTTCTAATTTGATAAAAATCAGAGAACAAGCTACCTGAGGAAAGGGTAGTAATTCATTTGAGCAAATGCCCTACAAGATAGTGGTACATGTATCCACTGCTAAGCGTACATCTAGCGAAAAGTCGAAAATCACTCATTGTCAATTTGTCATATGGTTTGTCCAGTACTCTAGTGGTTTAATATCAAAATACAAAGGACAATTTCTCTTCAATATGAAAATATTTTTAGGCTCCTATTGCAAGCTTACTTTTAACTTTTATATCTCAGTTTGATACGCTCTTTTTAAAACTTTGGTTCTACAACAAGTTTCTATGATTTATAATATTTTATTGTTCCAATCAAATTTAATCATTTTGTGAATTTATGAAGTATAAATTACGGTTATTGTACAGATACCTTCATCTAAAATTCTAGGTTTTAGGTCTTGGTTCTTGGCTTATTGTGGACTCAAATCCATGATCCAAGAGAATAGTCCAATGATTGTGGATTAAAAGAATATAAGTTAACCATGAATTTAAGGAAAATAGACATATGATCCATCTGAAATAAAGTAGGGAGTTAGCCACCTAGGTCTCTAGCACAAGACCCAGTAGTCAAAAAAAAGAACACGGACATTGACAATCAAAATTGGTCGTACCAGACAAATTTACCCTTGATTCTCCTTTAAAATTAGGTTTTTTTGAATGACTTACCCCTCTTTCGTATGGTATCAATATTGGTATGGTATAGGGATCGTCAATGTGCTAAAGCGGGGTGTGACACACCTATGCCCAAATTAGCACAAAAAGAACGCTGCGCCCCTAAACATGACTTCCTCTTTTGTAAGATCTTAAATGCCATTGAATTTTGAGGATGTAAAGTAAAAACGATCCGATGATTAAACATGATTTCTTTTTTGGTTAGAATTAAATATGATGAAAATACACAAGACAATAGCCTAACAGAAAAAATTATGGATTAGATACCTACTTAATACATATAACTGATCCTAAACAGAAAGGAGGAAGAAGAAGATAAGAATCCGACTCCTTTATTTCCGTCTGCCCGGTACTATCGTGCATCCCTACACATAAGCGCGGCAGAAGGTACCACCTTATTTCCGTTCAGACAAGACACTTGGGTAGGTGTAAGGCGGTATATTCCATCTTGCGAAAGTAAAGTCGTCCAATTGAGAAGATAAACCCTCAAAAGTTAAAAATATGGTGGTACATATGAAGAGTGGAGACTTACTCAATTGATGCTTCGTCCCCCTTGAGAGTCCATCCCTTAAGATTCCCCACCTCTGTCAAAGCATTCTTCCAACTCTCTACAATAGCAGACTTATACTTCCTCTGGTGTTCTTGAAATGGAACCCCAAAACTTCCGGTCTGATGTCAAACATCCCGTGGCTCAACATCAATGAATACAGGTAGAATGGTTTGACCGTTAGATTTATGGCACTCCCAAATCTCAGCAAGTTCCAAGAGACAATATTTGCTATCTGCATATTTTTTAGAGATGACCGGAATCGAGATTTCAGACCTTCGGATTGCTCTTAGAAGAGAGGGGCAAATCTCTTCTCCTTCCAAGAGTTCTTCGTTATCTCTATAGGCATTGATTCCATCTTTTATTAGAGCACTATAAAGCAGACTGACAAAGTTTGTGCGAGTATCTAGACCTCTGAAATTGATAAACACATCATAAGAAGAAGAAGAAGAAGGACGACGAGATGATGATGAAGCCATGAACTTGCAGTAGTAGTTACAGACTGAGATGGTTGTTGGAGCTCTCTTTCTATTTCTTTGTTTACTGTTAGGAGGAAACCAACATAAATCTCTGCGACTCTACCCAACATTTTCTATTTGGTCTTTTTGTTTTTTTAATGAAATATTCTATGTGGTCTTTAAAATAATAAAATTACAAGGGATTAAAGATCAGTGTCATCCAGCGCATACGCCCACTCGAATTTCCATGTCAATTGGGGCCTTACAGAGATGCCGTGTGCTAGCTTTTTGAAAAGTAATGAGGGGTACCTAACAATTTGGAAATGGAATGAAACTTTAATTGGGATTCACACATCTTTCTTTTAATTTAATACGCCACGGCCCACACTCATCATAGACTTTTACCTGTAGCTCAAGTCGTGGTTGGTTGAGTGCTGTAGACGACGACACAGTCATTCTTTGATAATTAAACGAAAGTCATTGATTTTTGTCTTTTATTATGGAAAAAGAGATTCGTCTTCAAGAGATAAGGTTTAGATAAAATATGATTCTCAGTAGTCGTCGATACACAGTCTTTATCAGAGGTGCCTCTTCTCACTGTAGGAGGATTCATGGCCGACATGCCACGCTGGTATGTGGTGGAGTGAGCCGATGAGGAGCAAGCCTCTCCCGTGAACGTGTGGTGTGCTCTCATATGGACGTATAATTTCCGAAGAATGTGGCTGTGCCCGGACATATAGGGGTGGGTGCAATGACTATCCTGCCCCCTGAGTGATAGGCTCATGTATTTGGGTGCAGCTTGCGCTACGACACATAGAACATGAGCCTTATAATTTTTTGAGCCGTGTGATGTGCTCTTATATGAACATATAATTTTTGAAGAAATCCTAAGATTTTATTAATAATTGTGAAAAAACAATACAAGAGAGGACCTAACCCGTCTTACAAAAACCCAGGAGAAGATAAATACTCTCTGCCTCAAAACCTGAACCATTACAATCAAAGTTAAAACAAATTAAAATCTAAACATAGGTAAACCTACTTGGTCCTCCTAGTGATAGGGATCTCCTACTTTGCATAGAAAATAGAGTTGTTAGTTGTTTCACAGGCCAAATTAGTTAACCAATCCATTGCTAAATTACTTTCCCTAAATGAGAAGGAGATACAAGCTTAAAGAGAAACGCAAAGGGATAGAATTTCCTAAAACCAATACCAGTAACTCCAAAGATTGCAAACCTTTTGAGAAACGAATTTCACAGTCATAGCTTTTTTTTTTTTTCAAACTAGGAGCGGGGTGCCGAAATACATGGCATGAAGGTGCATCTCAAACATCCCAAGTATCAAGCCAAAAAAAAAAAAACTCTTGTACTTACACTGAGAATTTGGCCAATTGATAGAATCATGGTAATCCTAACAGAATTTCAGAAAGATTCATGTCACAGAATCAAGGCAACCAAACAGTTAATCTTTTTGAATTACAACTCCACATAAAGTCAGTCTCTGGAGTTATGTCCAGAAAAAATACATGCACCAACAGATTTACACATCTTCATCATCATTGTCACCATCTTCTTCTTCCTCCACCTCTTGGTCAGCACCTTCTTCTTCCTCCTCCATCTCATCATCACCATCTGACCATCTGAAGAAATCTGCAACCAGCTTAGCACTGGATTGTTGGTTAGGCATTTGTTTATCTGAATCCTTGTTTTCGAACAAAACCTTACAAAATTTCACTCGGACGTCGCATATCTCTACACGTAATTCCTCAATAGTATCTTTGCTTTCCAGCGGAAACCCAAACCAATCAAAGCCATTGAAATGGTGGATGTAGATTTTGTCTCTCATATAATTTTTAGTGATCAACTCAATGTCATCTTCCTCAATTCTAATCGAATGTCTACACTTGATCCTTTTTACTCCCCGACAAATAGAAGCATCAACCACAAAGTCAACTCGTTTCAACCATGTCTGGGATGTCACTGCAAAAACAACACATAAAATTGGTGACACCACCTGATCAGCATCAGCAGCAATCAAGTTACTTCCCCGACCTTCTTTGCCAACATTATCAAGAAGCCTTCCCTGCATATAAATTATAAATTATAAATTAAGAGAGAATTAAGGAGCTCCATTATTAATAAAAGTTACAGCAGAGAGAAATCAATTAAGATAGATAAAAGTAAGTACCTGCCCATATATCTTCCTTCGTGACTCTGTTAATTTGTGGCAACCTTGCACTTCCAACAATTCCAAGGATTTTGTTCCTTCGATGCCGTGAATTTTCCCTAGATTTACACAATTTCTAATCCTAAATTTCATCAAATTTTTAAGGTTCGACAAATCCGGTAACTCTGTTAATTTGGGGTAACCTTCCACTTCCAACTCTTCCAAGGATTCTGTTCTTTCGAGGCAGGGAATTTCGTCTAAATTTTCACAATTTTTAATCCCAAATTTCATCAATTTTTTAAGGTTTGACAAATCCGGTAATCTTACCAATGATTCACAATAATTAAGTAATAGTTCCTTCAACAATTCCAAGTGTGATAGATCTGAAATTATCTGCAGTGAAGAACACTCCTCAACTTCCAGACGAGTTAAAGTGGAGGGAAGCTCTAGGAGAGATTCAAGGTTTATGCAGCCTTCCAAACATAGCTCCTGAAGATGAGAAAAAGGAAAACTACTCTTGCTGATTTGGAGTGGTTGAAGCTTCCTCCTCTTGTAGTCGTCTGACAACTCATCATATGGATCATCCATGCCCATTTTTAACACCTCTAAGCTCGAGAGCTTTGAAAAATCATCTGGTAATGTTACAATCTTAGTATATTTCATGTCAAAGTAAGTCAAACTCCTCATTCTACACATTGATGTTGGTAGCTTCACCAGTTTACTGCAACCTGAAACATCTAATTTCTCAAGCTTCTCTAACTGCCCTACACCATCAGGCACTTCTTCAATCCCTGTTTGACTTACAGAAAGCTCAACCAAATGTTTTAGATTACCTATGGATGTAGGTAACTTCTCGATTGTACAACAATTATAGAGAATAAGACTTTTGAGTGAAGCCATCTGACAAACACTATCTGGGAGTTCCAAAAGAGAATCACAGTTGCTAAGATCCAATCTTTGTAAGCATGGAAACCATGAGAAGAAGTCAGGAGAGTCTGAGAGATTATAACAGTTTTTGAGAATAAGAACCTTCAATTTTTGAAACCTCTGTCAAACAAAGAAATAATGTAAGTCTTGGATAATATATAAAAGTAAGTGAAAAAATAAAATTACAATCATACTATACCTTTGTATTATTTTGAGGTCTATCATTCCAAGCTAGGTCGAAGCCACTCGATGATAAGTCAAGATGAACTAGTTCCTCATGATAAAAATTGGTTGATGCTATTTCCAAAGGGGCATAAAGCCAACTGAACCATCTTAATTTAGAAGGAAGCTGCGAAAAATCCCCAGTGATGATGTTGTTACCCTTGTAACTGCCAAATTTGAGAAATCTTAAATTGGGCCTCTTGGCAAAGTCATCAAACCTTAAATCATCTATTTCCACTCCAGATGAAATTAGGATACCTTCAACCATTTGAGTTCCCTACACCAAAAAATAGTATTCCAAGTAAAGAAAATTTTATGCATACATATAAAAAAAAAGTGAACAAGAAAAAATGACACTCACCTTGTCCTTTTTTAATACTTCTGAGGTCTCATCAGCAGACCACAATCTAGTACGCTTGGCAGGATCCCCATTGCTGTCTTTCAAGACAATTCTCCTTCCCATAAATCGAAGTTCATCATGCATTCTCAATTTTCCATCAACATCACTCTTTAGGAGGTGGTTTTGAGTGAGTTCTTTTAAGGCTAATCTTGGATACAACTCACAAGCTTCCCATATTGGAATTGCTTCTTCTGCTTTCCATCCAATGCAATAGCATGCAATATCAAGAAATATGATTTTTGCTTCATGACTTAGTTTATTGTAACTTATCATCAACCTTGAAAAGACCTTGTCATCATAGCTTCTTATAGACATTCCAGAGACCTTGTTATCAAGGATATCTTTCAATCCTCTTAATGTATCTTCCCATTCTTCTTCTCTTTTGTCACATAGAAAAGAACCCAACACCTCTAGGGTTAGGGGTAACCCACCAGCATGTTGCACGACTTCACGCAAAAGCTCCTTAAATTCTTCACGAGGTTTGCTCATTGAAAAGGCATGCAAACTAAAGAGTTGAAGAGCATTCTCAGCATTTAGTTCTTCAGGCTTATATATTTTAATATCTTTATCAGCTTTATGTGCATTCAAACAATGGTCATCTCTAGTTGTTATGATGACCCTGCTTCCTTGACCAAACCAATTGATTCCACCAGCTAATGCATCAAGTTGTTCATAATCATCCACATCATCAAGAAGAAGAACTTTTTCTCTATGAAGTCTCTTTTCTAACAATTTTGATCCTTGAGAAGAATTGCTTATGTCCTGATAACTGTTCAAGATATCTTTTAGAAGTCGCTTCTGCAAAGAAACTAAACCCTTATTTCCTTGTGAAGCTTCTTCTCTCACATCTATAAGAAAGCTACTTCCATTAAAGCTTCTAAAGATGCAATTATAGACAGCCTCTGCAATAGTTGTCTTTCCAATATTGCCACAAATCTTACATCATCGGAATCAATATCTAACAAAGGAAGTAGTTTATCAATGTGGGACTCTATTCCAATAGGGTGTTTATATTCATCCAATGGGGTGCTGTTTAGTTCGTTCAAAGCCCTTTGAACAATTAATTTGATTAAATTTGGCTGATCCCTGCAATTTCTCATGTTAAGGAGTAAATTACAACAATAAGTAACGATGTGTAATTCTCTAATACCAAAAAAAAAAAAAAGATTCCTCAACTTTTAGATGGGATAGAAAAAAAAAAAATTTATAAATGGTAAGCACTAATAATGAGAATCATGGGTACAAATTGAGAAATCCAACCTTGTGTTGAAAGTAAAGGTAATGATGGATTGGTAAATTTTATTGTTCACATTTGTCTCACAACTAAGTCATAAATATCATCAAATAATGCATTACAAATCATAAAAAGGAATGAAATTGATACCATGCATATTGATCCACATGTAGAAAGAAAACTACATCAATTTTTGGTGGACCAAACAACACTGGTTTAAAGAACAAATATAAGAGGTCAACAATAGATTATATTGTCATATAATATGTATCACATACATTATAAGTTGTTTAAACTTTCTTTGTTTTGAAAACCTAAACGTAGTATTTATTTAATTTTTTGAAACCCTACAACTAATATGATAAAAGTCAAAGAACAAGCTACCTGAGGAAAAGGGTAATTTTATGGTAATTAACTTCTTTTTTATGGACTCATTCCAGTCAATTATGTATGAGTATGGATTATCGTGAACCGTGGCTCCCCACTGCACGTATGTTCATCAGCAAACATATGTCCTTATTGTTTCCAAGAATACTCCTTGTTTGCCCTAAAAGATGGTGGTACATGAGTCCACTGCTAAGCATACATCCAACGGAAACTTAGTCATTGTCATGGTCAGTCTAGTTCTTTAGTGATTAATTAATATTAAAATACAGAGGACAATTTCTCTTCCATGTGAAAATATTTTTTAATCATAATTGCTTGATATGCCTACATACTTATGCCCAATCAAATTTAGTCATTTTGGTGAACTTACGAAAAATAAAAAGATATGATGAAAATACATAAGACTATAGCGGAAACAGAATAATTATGGATGAGATAGTATCGTTCTACCTTCTCAAACAAGTCCTTCTTGGTAGGGGTGTCAATCGGTCAGGTCGGGTTGGGCTGGGCTGGGCCGGGCCAGTTTCAGTTGGGTTTAATCGGGCCTCCATACTTTAGGACCTCATACCTTGACCGGTCCGTTTAAGTAATCGGGCCTCATATGCTAGGCATGGTCCCGTCTATAAACGATCGGTCGAGTATCAGTCCTTAATCAGACTACCAATAATCGGGCTAAACGGGCCTTTGATCGGTCCTTAAACAGGCTAATGATGCATTTATCTCTAAAAGGATCATAATCAAGGCATAACGGGCTTTAAACGTGTCGGGCTATTAGTCGGTAGGGCAATCATCGGGTTTAACCCTTGCACCGGGAACAATCAACTATTATTCGGACCGGGCTCAAGCCCAACTTGTTTACTAAACGGGCTGGGCCGGTCTCAGGTTTTCCCAATCGGGCTCAGTCGGGCCTGCCTGTGTGGGCCTGAAATTGACACCCCTACTTCTTGGGTTGGGATTTACAAAGCCCGGGCCTAACTCAAGGTGTGAAGTATAGTCAAAGTCCAGCACAGCCCGACTTCAAGCTCACACATGCAGGACTGAGCCGAACCTAGTCGGGCACGAACTTAGAGCGGGAGAATCTAAGTTTTTTAATATGTATCTAAAATCCGAATACAGATACACTTTTTAGTCAACAGCTGATATCATATGTATAGTTTGAAAACTAGATATTCTGATTGGACTCGTTTTCCAGAAAAAAACCTGGTGACTCGGCCTTGTCAAACTTGGACAAGGTGAGTCACGTTTTTTTTCTTATCTTTTAATGCAATAATATGTATAAATTACTAAAAAATCAGAAAATACATAAATATATATATATGTGGGAAAACTAACTCAAGGAATCACATATAAATGCATTTTGAGTCTATACCAATGAACAAGAGAAGGTAGACAAGGGGTTAAGGGTTTTTTACTGTTTTAAAAAGAGTAAATTTACTAATTTACTCAACTCAGTTTTTAAGTGAATCAGATTCATTGTTTTTAAATAAAGGGAAATTTACACATACCACCCCTGAGGTTTGACGAAAGGATATTTTCACCCCCCAGTTTTGAAAAATTGTGCGTACCCCCCTCAGGTTTGCAAACGGTAACAAATAAGTCCATTCCGTCAGTTCATGACTAACACTGTTAAAAATTAGACTTGAACTGACGAAATTGTCCTTCTAAGAAGAAACCAAAAAAAAAAAAAAAACCAAAACCTGCAACTCATCTTCCCCAAAATCGATTGGGGAAGATGAGTTGCAACCATCCCAACGCCTCATTGATTCATCAATTACCCTTAAAAGAACTCCAAAAAAAAACAGTTTGAAGAATCTGCTCATTCTCCATCGGAGTGTGAGCACAAAGGCACTTGTATTTCACAAAGTTTGAGAACCATTCCTCAGTGTGCTCTGAAATAATCTGTTTTCTGTTGAAAATTCTAGGATAGGCTCCTCATGATTCCCAAGAAGAAAGCCCAACTCATCTTCCCCTTTTTCAAATCCTAAAAGTTTGGGGAAGATGAGGGGAAATCGAATTGCAGCCTCTAGCTAGAACCGTCTCAAACAGCTTGAAATCTACAGATTTGGTGTCGCCTAGGTCTGCTTGAACGATCCAAAACACCACAGCTCTAGAAATCAAGTGGTCTTTGGACTACAGATTTCTAAAATTGAAATCAGCGGTAATCACTTTAGGTCTGCCCCAAATGCATATTCCACTTCATGAACTAAACACACAAAAATCAAATCTCCTCATACCATTTCCTTCCTTTTCCGTCGCCTCTACAACTCTTTCTTTCTTCTTCGTCACAACCTCTCTAATACAAAAGAAAAGCCGAAATACAAACATGTTTTTGCAAGCTGTAAGCACAACACAGACCAGGGCCGATCCTTCTTCTTGATCGTGTTTCCTTCTCTGGGTCTCTCTTCTTCTGTCTTCAAATGCTCCACTCAATTAGTTACAAACCATGTTCTTGCAAGTTGTAACGTCTTCAACTGCTTATTTATTTCATTTATTCAAATTTATTTGTTGTTTTGTGAATAAAAACCTTGAAGACTAGTAGTGATATCAGAAACTTAGGGTTCCAAATGTTTTTATCAATTTGAGAAGGTTTCTCTTCTCTAATTCAGAACACTTTGTTGGTTTTGAAAAAGAGAAAAATTTCTCTGGTTGTTTAAAGCCCTAAATTGTGGGAGCTCCTTGAATATATTCAGTTTTAAGTGGATCAACGTGGTATTTTGATTTCATCAATTTTTGCTGTAGATCGGCATTCTCTGGTGAAATATGTGTTTCCGGTTGAGAGATTGCCGAAATGGGTTCAATCGAAGTGTTTTGCAGGGAGGATTGCAAATGCAGAGAGTGCAAATGGGTTCAATCGAAGGGGTTTGTCCTTTTATTTCTCTTAATCATAATTACAGAAACAAAAGAAAAACCCTTATGGTTTTGAAACCTGCAGTTGCAGGCTTTTTTTCTTTTTTTCCTTTTGTAAGGGTAATTTTGTCCATTCACCTCTTTTTTTTTGGGGTTCTTCTTAGAGGAGGGCAATTTTGTCAATTCAAGTCTAATTTTTAACAATGCTAGTCATGAACTGACGGAATGGGCTTATTTGTTACCGTTTGCAAACCTCAGGGGCGTACGCAGAATTTTTCAAAACTGGGGGGTGAAAATATCCTTTCGTCAAACCTCAGGGGTGGTATGTGTAAATTTCCCTTAAATAAACAACTAAACTTGCCGAGTCTGTAACGATTCAGGTAAAAATACTAAATCTTATTTTACTCGAACGATTTATGACTGAGTTTCATCGATCTTTACTCTGACCTAGTCTACACGACTCTTAACAAGTTTTTCAAAATTTTGACTCGACTCGAGCAACTCGGTCCCGTCAAAACCCAATTTTCCAACTATTTCAAATGTATATATTATATTCCAACAAAATCACATAAATATACTTAAAATCAATGGCATGCAGATGTGATATGTATATACACCTACTTATTAATACAATCTTTCTCCCCCCGCCCCCCAAAAAAAAAAAAAAACTTATTAATACAATCTAATCTTTATTTTTTGGATCCGACTCCTGTATTTCCGCCTGTCCGGTACTGCCGTGCACTGCCACACATAAAAACAACGGAAAACCCCTTAATCCAGGGCAAGGCATTCGGGCAAAGGTACGGCTGTACATTCCGCCCTATTTGTGTGTGGGACGCACACAACAATAAGGGCAGGAGGAAGTAAAGGAGTCGATTTGTTGTTTTTAGGTAAGTTAATACATCTAACCCACCCTAAAGAGGAGGAAGAAGATAAACCCTCAAGTTAAAAATATGCTACATATGAAGAGTGGCGACTAGCATAGAAAGAAAAAAAAAAGTTTGCAAGGAGAGTAAGACTTACTCAATAGTTGCGTTCCCCTTGAGAGTCCATCCCCTGAGTTTCCCCACCTCTGTCAAAGCATTCTTCCAACTCTCTACGTCGTCAGACTTATACTTCTTCTGGTGTTCCTGAATTGGTTTCTCAAAACTTCCGGTCTGATGTCGAACATCCCGTGGCTCCACATCAATGAATACGGGCAGAATGGTTTGCCCGCTAGATTTATGGCATTCCCAAATTTCAGCAAGTTCCAAGAGACAATATTTGCTATCTGCATAATTTTCAGAGATGATAGGAATCGAGATTTCAGATCTTCGGATTGCTCTTAGAAGCGAGGGGCAAATCTCTTCTCCTTCCCAGAGTTCTTCGCTATCTATGAAGGTATGGATTTTCTCTCTCATTAGAGCTTTGTAAAGCAGACTTACAAAGTTTGTGTGAGTATCTGGGCCTCTGAAATTGATAAAGACATCATAAGAAAAAGAAGCACGACGGAAAGAGGCAGATGAAGTAGTAGATTGTGATGTTGAAGCCATGAACTTGCAGTAGTTGCAGTATTGTAGGGGGGAAGCTCTCTTCTTTTCTTGTTAAACTTGATGAGGTCGCCTCTTCTTCTTTGGTATTGTGCTCTTTTATGCGTCAATTGTTTTCTTATACAAAGAGGCATTGGATTAAATTACATAATGGCATCAGTTCATCTTGGGTTGGGTTTTTTCTTTTCTAAATTCTAACGTCACATGAAACCTTGGGAATCACAACTGACACAATCTTTAATGGGTTTCAGACTTTAATGGATTTCCTAGATAACTTATTACTGGGCACAACGTTTTATGTGTAAAAATCCATTATCGAACTGCAGGGCATGCAGTGCACGTTTTAGGACACAACAGAAGTCATGTGTGCACATCCACCTTCAGTGTTCTGTTTTATCTGGATAATGGGTGCAACATTTTGTGTATAAAAATCCTCTACGCAACTGTAGGGTGTGCGGTGCACGTATTAGGTACAACAGAGGCCATGTGTGCAAATCCGCCCTCACCGTTCTTTCTTATCTGGATGGAACTTCGTTCCCTCCTTAATAAATTGTCATTATCAAAAAAAGTTCTTTCTTATTTGGAGTAGACTATTTACAGGTAAACCTAAAGTAAGGTGGTAAGTTCAAATCCAGGTCTACCGGTTCTCATTAAGATAATTAATCTGGATCAACACACTATTTATAATTAAATTTAAAAATAAATTAAGGTGGTAGTGCAAAGAAAGATTTTGGATATGATTTGGGGTTGCCAAAATTTATTTTTTATTAACCATCCCTTATGTAATGGGTTTCAAACTATTAACAAAATAGCATCTTCATTGATATTTCCAGGACAACGTATAAAATTCCTCTGTGGAATTGCAGAGTGTGGTGCACGTCTGTGGCACAACAGAACAATCGCACACCTTGCAGTACAGTAGAGGATCTAGATTCACATTTTATACTAATGTATGTTCTTTCTTTATCCAAATTCACGTATTATACTAATGTGTGTTCTTTCTTAATTAATTTATAGCGTAGAGGAAGAATCCAATTCTTCCAGCTCATGAGACAATCTAGAATAAGCTATTTATAGTTAAACGGTGCAAATCCAGGTCTTCCGGTTCTCATTAAGATAATTAATCTGGATCAACACAATATTAATTTAAAAATAAATTAAGGTGGTAGTACAAAGAGCTTGAAACATTATATTTTGAAGATTTAATTCAAACTCAACCATCCATGTGGTTCAAAAAGCAAGAGTCCCAAAAGCTTGTCCAAAGGTTTGATAGCCCTATATCCATATGTAATTGATGGTGTTATGGAAAATGCAAGACGTGGGCTATGAAGTGCGACTTGTCATTTTTTATTTAATTACGGAAAAAAATTAATGCTCGGTCGTCGGAAGCGCCGGAACAGTGGCTGAAGCTGAATTAAAGAAAAAAATTAATGCTCATTTGACTTTTACCCATGGCCTGGGCACCTTGGAAGACCTGACCCCAGCAGAATTAAAATTCTCTGCAATACATGGCGGGGCGGCGGTGCACATTGGACGGCATAGCAGAGACCATGTGGGCCATATGTGCCATGTGGCCTCTGCTGTACCATCGGATGTGCACTGCCGCCCTGCCGGTACTACAGAGGATCCTGGTCCGACCCCAGCATGTTACCCTCACCAACCCCCTTTCATCAGCTAATTTAAACCCCATTCTTCACTCCATCTACTTGCCACTAAATGCTACTCTTGGTCAAAACTCAAAAGTCTAGTTTTTCAACTCCTCAAGTCTGCCAATAGCAGAGTCCTCCACTGTTTGCAGCTCTTGGGCCTGCAAGTAATGAAGGTGGTCTGCACGAATAATTATCACCAACAATTCGTGGGTACTGTTGCGTGTGAAAACCTCCGGTGCTTGGTTCGCCCGTGGATGAACCTGCAAAAACCAAGCAATGAGCGCGAGAGGGCCGGTGTGGCTCCTGCCTAGGACTCTCCGATGCTCAAGTCAGGTCTTCAACGCGACAGCGTAACTGCGTAGTCAAAGCAAGATGTGGAATAGAGCTCCATACCTGGGTATTTATAGAATAAGGAGGAGATGAGACGGTTGGGAGAGTCCTAGTATGGTAGGAGTCCTTGTTTCGGAAGGTTCTCCCGCGTAGAGCGGAGTGGAGAGTTATTTTTGGGGTCGGACTCTTATTAAGGTAAGAGTCCATGTAGAGTGTGATTCTGTGTTGTGCTGGGATCGTGGTTCGACCCTCCTCCCGTGACTCTCGGGATGTGCTGACGTGGCCCGGAGATCCCCGGGGGGTGTTATGGGAGCCTCGATGGAGGAGGGCTCGGCCTACGAGGTCGGCCAGTGGGGTCGGCCATGGAGATCGGCCCGTGGGGTCGGCCATGGAGGTCGGCCCGAGAGGAGGTTGGTCTCGGCCATGAGGTCGGCTAGGAATCCGTGGCGACCGTATAATCTCGGCCTCGCCACCGGCCGCTCGCTCAAAACAGGCCAGGTCGGGTAACTTCTCGGATATTGGGTCGGCCCAACTTCCTTCTCGGCCAAACTCGGTTCTCGGATTGAGGTCGGGTCGACCACGTGGCAGCCTCTGACAGGTGGGGTGTTTTATGCCTCATCACAGGCCCCCCCACTCATCAGGTGTCGGGTCGGCGCCGATGAGTGAAATTTCCTGGGTGCTTGTCGGGAAGATTATTGCGGTTGGGCCGAGATTATTTATTGCCGCGGATTTCACGCTGCACGATCCGACGGTTGGGCGTCGGTGTCACGTCGCCGTCATTATGGCGGGCTCGGGAATTCAAACGCCCTTGATCTCGGGCCGTTGGATCATGTTTAGCTCTGGTCGACCGTTGGATCAGTAGGACCCAACGATTATAAATAGGTGACTCCTAACTATTCATTCTTCACTGCTTTAAGTTATTGACTTCTCGGCAAGTTTGAATCCTTCACCTCGGTTGATCTCGCCGCTTGTCCGCTCGGACTTCTCGCAAGTTTGGGTCCGTCAACTCGTAGATCTCGTTAGGCTTCTCGGCAAGTTTTCCGCGATCGTCTCGGCCAAGCTTCGTTCGTGATCAACTCGGTGTCGTTTCATTCCCGCTCGCTCTTCCTCAACCAAGTAAGTCTTCTCCGCCCAAAGATGTCGTTTGTAGTAGTCCTATGGGCGAACCGCTCGCCAGGGCGGCAGAGGGCACGAGTCCGACCCGAGAACTCCCATTCACTCTCCCACCATAGACTGTTGGGCTCCACATCGATGAGCCCGACGTAGTGGAGCTTCGTCAGCCGAGGTGGCCGAGCCCCAGTTACCCATGGGGTCGATCACGCGCCCAATCCACGGCCGCACCGGCCGAGAACTCCGGTCGTCCTCATCCGATGAAGAGTCAAGTGAGGAAGATTCGTCCGAGGTGGGGGCTGGCTCGGCCGCTCGTCTACCGACGCCCCGAGCCCGAGGAGGGTAGTGTCGGATCGCCCGAGCACGATGACGGAGGCCGACCTCGACTATCCGAGGACGACCTACGGCATCCCCGAGGTCATTCACCCGAGTTCCTAACCTCGGGAGATGGCCTCGCTTCATCGGCCCGCGAGGTGGCTCTTTACGAGACGCCCTTCAAGTACGGGTTTCGGCTCCCCGTTCTCACTGGTGGACCGATCTTGGACCACTTCCACCTATCTCCTGGTTGGTGCCGAACTCCCGGCTGGCCGCTCACGGCTTCTACGCCTGCTCGTGAGATGGGCCGAGGTGCTAGCGTGGCACTTTTCTCTCGGCTCTTCTTCCTGAAGAAGTCTCCCGAGAAGGGGTGGTATTACTTCGCGCCGATCGGAAGAGCGCGGCTCTAGGCGGTCACAAATTTCTGGTCGGCACGCCGACATTCAACAAATACTGGAAGCCCCGTTTCTTCTTTGCTTCCATTCCCAACAGTCCTCTCCGAACCGAGTGGAAGGAGATGAATCTTAATTATGTCAATAGAGTATTACCCCTGACCGAGAACGAGATGACCTCGCTCGACCTTATCACCCAGCGTCCGCCCTTCGATGTTCTCCAGCTTCAGGACGAGGGGTTTCTCCAGAGTTGGCATATGACCCCGGGTAGGAGCCTTTGCCGAGCCTGTCTTTGTGGTCCGAGCCGACCCCTTCACTTAACTTGGTTTTCTTTCCTTTTCTGACTCGTTTCCTATGTTTTCGGTTTCTCTTGCAGTGGTCGGCCACATTCCACCAATGGACACAGCTCGGCTACGGGCCGAGATCATCGCAGACAGGAAGAAAAAGAATTCCGAAAAGAAACCCCGGGGCGAGTCTTCCAAGGCCTCCAAGGGAAAGGGGGTGATGCCGGGACCCTGGATGTGTGGTCGGCCTGGAGGCCGAGAAGAACACGGGTCGGCCGTGTCTCCGAGAAAGGGGAAAGGCCGAAAAGGCGAGAGGAGCCCGCCGAGAGACATTAAACGCCGTAAGCTCTGCGGTTAACTCCGACAAGTGGCGGCTTTCCGCCGTGGCCTCCCCACCAACATCTCCCGACATCGTGCGGGAGGGCTTGGCCAACAACATCCCGTGAGGCCGACCTGGCGCCTCTTCCGGGACTCGGCCCGACGCGTGGCCGCCACGCCAAGGAGTGGCTGGATGCCGCCGGCTCCTCGCCGACAAGGAGAAGCTGAGGCGCCGTCCGACCTCGAGCTCCTCTCAACCCTATTTCAAGACTTCAATATGGTAAGTTTCCTTGTCGGCTCTTGCCTATGATCTGATATGTGTAGCTTATCCTGATCCTTTGTTCTCATGCTTTTTTGTAGGGGTTCGCCAAAGCAGTAGAGACCATGCTCCGCTTCGAGCAAGCTTCGACCGAGAACTATTCCTTGGACGTCCAAAGGCAAGAAGGCTTATCAGACGCCCTGTGATGCCGTTCGAGGCGTCGGGAGACCCAAGAGAAGCTCACCGCTGCTGAGGCCGAGGTGGAGAGCTCCCAGGCCGAGGTGGCCAGGCAGAGAGAGAGGGTCCGGGCCCTGCAGGCTCGGCTCGCCGAGGTGAAGGAGAAGGCCAAGGAAAATCTGGCCACGGCTCGGAGCGCGGCGATTAGCGACTATCTCCACTCGGAGGAGTACGCCAATATCTGCCACGAGATCAGGAAGCCTCCCTTCGCCGAAGGTTTTGAAGCAGGCCGAGCTGAGCTCTTGGCCGAGATCAAGGCCGCGTATCCTGATCTCAATCTCTCCCGCTTTGACGACGATGCGACTACCTTTGCAGGGGAGGTGGGAGATGAGGAGGGGGCCGAGGTCACCCAAGCTCAACCCCTGGGGGCACCTGCTTCGGCCGATGTCGTCCCTCTGGTAGCTGAACCTCAAGACCCTGCCGCCGAGCCCAACACCGCGGACGCTTCCGAGGCTGCCTCCAAGTCCCACGCCGAGGAGGCGGAGATGTAAAAATTTTTGTTTTTGTTTTTTTTTTTTTGTGGGGCCGAGCTGCCTCTTTTGTAACCGTGCCGATCCGTCGGCTTTCAATGAATAAACAATTTATCTTTGTCGAAATTTATCTAAGTATTTGAACTCGGCGCCCTCAATATATATATATATATATACGAGTTGTTTCCCTAGCCGAGCTTATGAACTCGTCTCTTTTTTATCCATGTTCCCCGTTGTCGGCGGTATCGACCATGCCACGCCGAGATCACTGTGATCCTCACCTTAGTTGCTTTAATTCGCCCCATACGCGGACGCATGGCCAAATATCCTTCCTGGCCGAGCCCAATGCCTTGGCTTAGTTTTTGTACTTTGTTAGGCTCGGCCAAATAAGAATGGCGGCCCTTGAGATGTCGGCCATGCCTATTTGTACAGATCTTACGACCCGACTGACAACCTGTGATGGTCGGTCCTTGATGTCGGCCTGGTCTATGGGGACCGGTCTTATGATTTGGCTGCCGACCTGTGAGGGTCGGTCTATGATGTCGAAATATGAGGACCGGTCTTGTGATCGGGCTGCCGACCTATGAGGGTCGGTCTTTGATGTCGGCCTGGTCTATGAGGACCGGTCTTATGATTTGGCTGCCACCTATGAGGGTCGGTCTATGATGTCGGCCTGGTCTATGAGGACCGGTCTTACGACTCGGTCGCCGACCTATGAGGGTCGGTTTTTTATGTCGGCCTGGTCTATGAGGACCGGTCTTATGACTCGGCTGCCGACCTATGAGGGTCGGTCTTTGATGTCGGCCTGGTCTATGAGGACCGGACTTATGACTTGGCTGCCGACATATGAGGGTCGGTCTTTAATGTCGGCCTGGTCTATGAGGACCGGTCTTATGACTCGGCTGCCGACCTATGAGGGTCGGTCTTTGATGTCGGCCTGGCCTATGAGACCGGACTTATGACTTCGACTTAGGAGCTTGACAATACGTTGTTTGCTGGAGAAAAGGCTTTATTGAATCAAATGTCGGAACTGAAACCGAATACAATCATGTTGAATTATTGAAAAAACTTCTTCAAATTTTCCGAGTTCCAAGGTCTCGGTACCTTCTTGCCCCCCGGAGTCTGCAAGCGATATGCGCCAGGGCGAATTTGCTTGGAGACTATGTACGGGCCTTCCCAGTTTGGCGCTAATTTTCCTTGTTGCTTCGGCTGAGATGCACTGAGTTTTCTGAGAACAAGGTCCCCTTGGCGGAAATGCCGCTCCTTGACTCTTGAGTCATAATAGCTTGCCGTCTTCTGTTGGTACGCCGCGTTTCGGAGTAGGGCATTTTCTCGGACTTCATCGAGGAAGTCCAAATTGGCTCGCAGCCCATCTTCATAGGTCTTCTCATCGAAGTTGAGCACTCGGTATGATGAAGCCATAACTTCAACCGGTGCGAGGCCTTCGGTCCCATAAGCGAGGCGAAATGGACTCTCCCCGGTTGGAGTTCTCACAGTCGTCCGATATGCCCATAGGACGCTTGGGAGTTCTTCCACCCATCTCCCCTTGGCCTCATCCAACCTCCTCTTAATGCCGGCGAGTAATGTTCGGTTGGACACTTCTACTTGTCCATTTGCTTGTGGGTGAGCGACCGAGATGGGTCGGAAGTCAATGTGGAAGTGTTCGCAGAATTCTCGGAAGGCAGGGTTATTGAATTGCGCGCCATTATCAGTGATGAGAACCTTCGGTAGCCCGAACCGGTAGATGACCTTATCTCGAAAAAAATTTTCCATGTTCTTCTCGGTGATGGTGGCAAGGGGCTCGGCCTCGACCCACTTGGTGAAGTAATCGATGGCCACTACTACGTATTTTCTATTTCCGTCTGGTGAAATCCTCGAGAATGTCCATTCCCCACATAGCGAATGGGATTGGGCTCAAGATTGAGGTTAATTTTGTTGCTGGTCGGCTTGGGATTGGCGCGAACAGTTGGCACTTTTCACAGGTCTTCACGTATTTCATGGCCTCTTCCTGCATTCTCGGCCAATAGAATCCTTGCCGAAGTATCTTGTATGCAAGAGCTCGGCCGCCCATGTGACTCCCGCATATTCCCTCATGCACCTCGGCTAGTGCATACTCGGCCCCCTTCGGTCCCAGACATCGGAGAAGAGGGGCCGAGATTGCCCTTTGTAGAGTACTCCATCGATCATCGAGTACTTGGAAGATCGGATCTTGACCTTTCTTGCTTCGTCTCGATTCCCCGGGAGCAGGTCGTTTTCCAAGTAGTTGACAATGGGGTCCAACCAGGTCGGCCCATCTTCTTCAATGTGCTTTATGCTTTCGTCTTGTAAGGATGGCTTCTCCAATATTTCTATGTATACCGATCGGCTCGGATATTGGAGGTCGGCCTCGCCAACCTAGATAAGGAGTCCGCCGCGGCATTCTCTTCTCTCGGTATTCGAGTCATCTCGAAGTGTTCGAGCTCGGAGATCAGATCTCGGACTCGACCTAAGTATGCTATCATCCTTTCGTCTTTTGCCTCGTAGTCTCCGTTGACCTGGTTGACCACGAGTTGGGAGTCTCCTCGCACCTTCACCGCTTTATGCCCATAGCTTTGCCGACTCAAGTCCACTAGAAGGGCTTTCATACTCGGCCTCATTGTTTGAGGCGGAAACTTGAACCTTAGGGCATATTGGACAAGAAAGCCTTCGGGGCTTACAAGAATTAGGCCGGCCCCGCTTCCTCCGGAATTGCTCGAGCCGTCAACATTCATTGTCCAAATTGGGTCGGCCGTAGCCCCGACCTCTTGGACTGTCTTTTCTTCTCTATCCTCATGTTCGGGCCCCGTGCATTCGGCAATGAAGTCGGCCAGGGCTTGTCCTTTTATCGCCGTCCTCGGTCGATAGCTTATATCGTATTCACTTAGCTCCACTGCCCAGGAAATCAGCCGTCCCGAAACGTCGGGTTTGTGTAATATCTTTTTCAGTGGCTGGTCGGTCAGTACCACAATCGGATGGGCTTGGAAGTACGGCCTTAGTTTCCTTGCAGCCGTGATTAGGGCGAATGCAACTTTCTCGAACCTGGAATACCTTGTCTCGGCATCAACAAGAACATGGCTGATATAGTATATCGGCCTTTGAGTTCGATTCTCTTCCCTGATCAACACCGCACTGACCGCTACGGGAGTGGCGGCTAAGTATACTTGAAGTTCCTCTTTTGGTTCAGGTCGGCTGAGAAGAGGCGGGTTCTCCAAATATTTCTTCACTCTTCAAAAGCTTCTTGACATTCGGATGACCAGATAAAATCTTTTGGGTTCCGGATGTTCTTTAGGGCCTTAAAGAATGGTAAGCACCTGTCGCCCGATCTCGACATGAATCGCGCCAACGCCGCCACGCGTCCGTTTAGCCTTTGTACTTCTCGGATCGTCCTTGGAGGACTCATCTCTTGGATGGCTCTCGATTTTTGCCGGATTGGCCTCGATGCCTCTGACAGAGACCATGAAGCCGAGGAACTTTCCCGAGGTTACGCCGAATGCACACTTGGCGGGATTCACTTCATCCGGTTCTTCCTCAATACGCTGAAGGTTTCCTCCAGGTCGGCCAAGTGGTGCTCGGCCTTCAAGCTTTTCACCAACATGTCGTCTCACGTAGACTTCCATGTTCTTTCCGACCGCTTCGCGGAATATATAGTTCACGAGGCGCTGGTATGTCGCCCGGCATTCTTCAATCCGAACGGCATGACCTTGTAGCGAGAAATTCTCTTGGTCGTTCGAAGGCCGTGTACGACTCGCCCTCCTCATGCATCATGATTTGGTTGTAGCCGGAGTACGCATCCATGAAGCTCAAGATCTCGTGACTGCCGTGGCGTCGATCAAGAGGTCGATCCGAGGTAGTGGGTACTGTCTTTTGGGCAGGCCTTGTTGAGGTCGGTGTAGTCGACACACATTCTCCACTTCCCGCTCGGTTTAGGGACCATGACGACGTTAGCCAACCAGGTCGGGAATTTCTCTTCTCGGATGAATCCTGATCGCGAAGCTTCTCCACCTCTTCTTTGATTGCCGTCCCGATCAAGTGCGTAGTTCCTTCTCTTCGCCGGATTGGTTTTCGACCGGGTCCACATGGAGTTGGTGTTCAGCTATATGTGGGTATGCCCGACATGTCCGTGATCGACCGGCGAAGACATCGGCGTCGCTTTTAAGAAAACTCCGAGCTGCCTCCTTTGATCTTTATTCAAGAGTGATCCGAGCTGGACCACTTTGGCCGGGTCATCTTCGCCGAGATGAAGTGGGGTCAGGTCTTCTACGGTCGCCCTCTTCTCTCTATAAGCTCATCCCGCTGATCTTCGGGAGATGGTCGACGCACATGGCCATTCCTCGAACATTACCCTTGTTTTGCTTAACGAAGGTAGCGTAGCACTCTCGTGCTTTCTTTTGGTCGCCTCGGACCTCGCCGACACCGTTCTCGGTGGGGAACTTCATCTTCAAGTGAGTCGGGGAGATGATGGCTTGGAGGGCGGTCAATGACGGGCGGCCGAGTATGGCGTTGAAAGCCACCACCGAACGTACCACCATGAATTTGACGGGGATAATCGCCTGGCAGGGAGCTTGCCCAATTGTGACAAGTAGATCGATCGAGCCCTTGATAGTCGCGGCAGCTCCCGAGAACCCGTGAAGCGAGGTTCCTTCGGGCTTGAGCGCTTCGTCACCGAAGCCAAATTGTCGGTACGCTTCCAATGACATAAGGTCCACGGATGCGCCGGTATCGATCAATACGCGGTGTACGGGTCTGTTCGCGATTTCTACCGCACTACTAAAGCATCGTCATGAGGTAAACTTATACCTTCGAGGTCGGCTTCCGTGAAGGAAATCGCATCGCCGGCTTGAGTTTCTTGGCGGGCATCTCGGCTACTCCGACGAAGCGAGCGTTTGCCTTAGCCTTTCGAGTACCTTCTTGCCCGGGCCCCCCGAGGATAGTGTATATAGGGGCTCCCTTGTCATTGCTCGGTCCGGATCCGTCCTCCTTCTTCTCGGCTCGGACCTTGTCATCGTCTCTTTCAACTCGCCTGGTTTCGGCCTTAGGCTCGGCTCTTCTCTGATCTCGGTCATCCGGCCGCCGACCTGCACGATCTTCTCGGCCTCCTTTGACATATCTCTTCAAGTGGCCCGCTTTTATCGCCTCTTCGATTTCTCTTTGTGATAACAATCTTCGGTGTCGTGACCGATGTCCTTATGGAATTGGCAATACTTGTTGGGATTCCGAGATGACCCCGCTTGCATCGGTCGGGGTCGGCGGATGTACCCCCCATCTTGTATTTGCATCAGAATCTCCTTGCGAGATGCATTCAATGGCGTGTAGTCGGGCTCCGAGCTCGATCCGACCTGTAGGCTCGGCGATCCGTCCTCGGTCTTTTGTCTTCTTCTTGATCGTGCTCTGTCGGCCTTTTCTTGTCGTGACGACCTTCGTTGCCCTTCCGGGCTTGGAGGACCTCGCCATGTTTGCAAACTCGTTGCACCTCTCCAAGAGCTCGGCCAGGTTTCTTGTCGGCTTGGGCCAAGTCTTTGATAAGGTCCATGTCGGCCAATCCGTTGCTCATAGCCGTATGGGCCGTGGCCTCATCCAAATCCTTGATATCTAAGGATTCCTTGTTGAAGCGAGAGACGAATGCTCGGATCGACTGGCCGGGCCTTTGCTTCACGCTAAGGAGGTTGACCGTGGTCTTCTTATGTTTCATACTACTGAAGCGCGTGACAAAGGCTCGACAGAGTTGGGCGAAGCTCTTTATGGAATTCGGCGGCAACCAGGAAAACCATGAGGTCGCCGCGCCCTTGAGGGATGCAGGGAAGGCTCGGCAAGAAACGATCTCGGTTCCCCGCACATGGTCATCATCGCATTAAAGTAGTTAATGTGATCTGCCGGGTCGGTCGTCCCGTCATACTCGCCGAACGGGGAGGTTTGAAACCGTGTGGTAGCGGCGCGGTCATGATCTCGGGAGGATAAGGGTGACGCCCGACTAAAGAGTAGGCGTCCGGGTCGCCTGCTTCTTCAACCCCTCCACCGCCGCCAAGTCTCGTAGCCGCTTCTCCACTCGGTTTCGTGTGCTTGGCCAATCGCTCCTCGGCCCGAGGTTGATAGGATCGGTCATCCCCTGTAGTCGGCCATTCGGTCAGCCCGGTCCTCACCGGCCCTTCTTTGTTCTTTTTCTTCTTGGAAGTTGGACCCTCGGGGACTCCCTCGTTGTTCTTCTCGGGAGATGAGCCCGGACGTCGGGGAGTATGACGCGTTCCTTCTCCGTGTCTCGTGCGCGCCTTTCAACCGGTCTTTCCTTTGTTCTCGAATATCCTTGGCGGTTCGTCCTCTCCGATCCGTCCCGAAAATACCGACCTCCTTGCTACGAGCCGGCTGGTTCAATTTCACGCCTGCTCGCGGGCTTTGGCGATGTTCTTGTTCACCCCGTCGAGCGCCACTGGGGCGCGGAGGTGGAGTCTTCTCGACGAGACGGATGCGAGGACGCAGCCCGACTCGGCTCGGCCCTACGCCGACCCTCATTTTTTCGCAAGTTTCTTTCGCCGCTGGCCGGAGCCGGAGGGATCGCGGCCGGCGTGACCCATCAGCCCGCCTCGGGCCATCGGTTCATGAAGGTGCGCGCAGATCTCATTGGTGTGGAGCATCTGCACTGCAAATCCATAACTGTCGATTATTGGCCGGGCTTCGGGTCCAAACTCTCCGGCAAGGGTGGCGGTGCGGTAAGACATTCCGCCCAAACTTGGCTCGGCCTGCACCTGCTAGCCGCGGCCGTGGTTAGTGCACCTCCTCCATTCCCGCTCGGAGGTGGAATGGTGCCCGTGATGGCCGCGCACCACCCGCTCGGGGGTCTTCGCTTATCCCCGCCGAGAGGCTTCGGGCGGCGATCTCTCTCGCCGCACAATGGGTTGCGGCTCTTACAGGCGGGAAGTCGAGCCATGCCGCCTCGACCTCGTGTGCACCATTGTTATTGCTCTTGGAATTGGTAGAAACGACAAGGTCGGGCCGATGTCGCTCCCACAGACGGCGCCAAATCATTGCGTGTGAAAACCTCCGGTGCTTGGTTCGCCGTGGATGAACCGCAAAACCAAGCAATGAGCGCGAGAGGGCCGGTGTGGCTCGGCCTAGGACTCTCCGATGCTCAAGTCAGTCTTCAACGCGACAACAGAATCGCGTAGTCAAAGCAAGATGTGGAATAGAGCTCCATACCGGGTATTTATAGAATAAGGAGGAGATGAGACGGTTGGGAGAGTCCTAGTATGGTAGGAGTCCTTGTTTCGGAAGGTTCTCCCGCGTAGAGCGGAGTGGAGAGTTATTTTCGGGGTCGGACTCTTATTAAGGTAAGAGTCCATGTAGAGTGTGATTCTGTGTTGTGCTGGGATCGTGGTTCGACCCTCCTCCCGTGACTCTCGGGATGTGCCGACGTGCGGCCCTGAGATCCCCGGGGTGTTATGGGAGCCTCGATGGAGGAGGGCTCGGCCTACGAGGTCGGCCAGTGGGGTCGGCCATGGAGATCGGCCCGTGGGGTCGGCCATGGAGGTCGGCCCGAGAGGAGGTTGGTCTCGGCCATGAGGTCGGCTAGGAATCCGTGGCTGACCCGTATAATCTCGGCCTCGGCCACCGGCCAGCTCGCTCAAAACAGGCCAGGTCGGGTAACTTCTCAGATATTGGGTCGGCCCAACTTCCTTCTCGGCCAAACTCGGTTCTCGGATTGAGGTCGGGTCGACCACGTGGCAGCCTCTGACAGGTGGGGTGTTTTATGCCTCATCAGGTACCTTCAATTTTTCTAAGCCTTTCCACCTCCATGTGAGGAATTGAAAGAATTCAAGGAGACAACGAATTAAAGGGGATAACGATTCCGACATACACACGTCTTCTTTTGAAGCTGAAGATGGTGCTACTCTAGGTGAGCTGGTGTTACCTTTTCAATACTTGGTTTCCAAGTTTGTCGGTAGTGCTAGCATAGATGTTGGCGGTTCTCAACATGGGTCGCCGGATAGGGTACTAGACCCGATCATGCTCAGTAGGGCTATTATATTAGACTGTTTCTTCAAAGTCCAACACTTATTACATTCTACATAAACTTTGGTCATGAGATAAAATTTAGGCCACACATCAATAGTTATTGTGTCTGTTAAGATGTATAGTTATTGACTTATTGTATTTTCATGTATACATGAAAAATTCCACTGAATCAGTATTCAGATTATCATAATCTAATCTGACACTATAATAACCAAATCACTCTTTGAATTATTCTATGGCTTCTTCCGGGAGTGCATGAGTGAGAGAGGGGGGGATTTGTGTCGGATTTTGATCTGATTAGGTAACAGTCTTCATTAAATTTTGTCTAGAAGCAATACATGCACCAACAGATTTATACAACCAAGCACACCCTTAAGAATTCTATCCAAAGTAATTGTATTCATTTGCGATTCTATTATATGGTGATATATGATGATGTAATCGTGTAATTCATTTTTTTTTTTTGGCACAAATGTGATTCAATTCAATGACAATACAGTTCAGTCTTTGATTTTAACACAAACTAAGTTGGTTGTGCTTGGTGTTTGGCTGACACGCAACAGTAACATATCTCGATGGCTAGAAGAAAAAAAACACCATAACCATTGGTTTCTAGAAGAGAATAGGGCGGTCTCATAAAAAAAACTCAGTATTACTGAAACAGGGATTTTTCTGCTCTCATTTTGGATATCCGTAAGTTCCTTGGCAATACTCCTTGGCTGAATGACACGTGGCAAAATCTAATCTAAGGTTCACAAGTAAAGACAATTTACAACCCAACCCAACCGCTCTCTCTGTTGCAACTCTCGAATACACGGCAACCAATGTGGTGGCACCCAACCCTTCTCTCTCTATGTCGGAATGTTCCAGAGACAGCAACTCTAAGAGGCTGCAACCTCTCTGCACAAAGGATTCTTGTATCCAAAGGTCTACGCTTCAAGAAAATGAAACCACATATGAAAGCTTCTCACTGGCTGAAACTAAGGCCAAGAAAAATTTTGCCTTCTGTCTACCCTTTCTTCAATAATTGATCATCTCTGAAAACAGATCAAGTTTTAACTTCA
>NW_025317682.1:0-39620 GCF_018873765.1 Telopea speciosissima
GAAGAGTTGTTACCTCAACTTGGGAGTCACTATTTTGCAGTTTCCAATATTCGACATTGCTGTGGGTGGTGGAAGGTCTTACATTATTTTGGTGGCCTCTTACTAACCACTTGGGGGGAAATGATGTTTCTTCATTGTTTACAAGGATGTAAGCATTGAAGGATTTATACAACTGTTCAATGAAACTACGTAGTCGCCTTTAAATAGATACAGTATTGTCTAGAGAAGAACGAATATGCAATGTATTTTGACACACTTACTATCATAGCTAGCTTGTCGCTTTGGTCACACTATTTAGTGGTGAAGATAGCACTATTCATTTCCCTGCATCAGTAATGTAGGTAAGGCCTTCAAAAGGAAGCTTGCTCATTCCACTTTCAGACCAGTGAACATATGGTAGATAGAATCTTGGATGTTGTCAAGTGGAGCTAATCCATGAGGATAGAAAGACATTATTTATTTTTATTTTTATGTAAGTGTGTGTGTGTGTGTGAACATTATTTCTTAAGTTGGTGCTATGCTGGAGGCAAAGCTCCCGAATTAATTTGGATTCGGATTCGAATTTGAGAATCATGTAGAAGTGTTGAACATGCGATTTCATTGTTATAGCCTAGAAACAAATCCCAAAGTCTTAAGTCGTCAAGCCTGCTGGTTTTTCTTTGTTGCATAAATAAGCAAGGGTAAATTTCACGGACACCCCTCTAAGTATTCAATCTGTCACGGATCTATCAAACTTGATCAAAATGGCAACCTTCCCCCTTGACAGTTAGCACCTAAAGTTGAAATGTCCATTTTAACCTTTTAGTTATTTAAATAAAAACCTTTCATTATCTTCTTCCCTCTCTTCAAACCGTCGGAGTCTTGCAGCAACTCTATCTCCGGCGAGCTTCTCTCGGCAATAAAAGCAGCAAATTGAAGGAGCAACCACAACAAGAAACGGCAGACTCAGCGGCGTCGAATGCAGCAAGGATGTTGGAGTCGTAACAGCCATCAATCCAACAGACCTTGAAAGCAGCGAGGCGAGCCTGAGGAGCCATCCCAGCAGCGATGCCACTCGCGTAACCCAAAGTGGAGGCAAACCAACAATCAATCAAGTACAGTCACTGATAAGTTGAAAAATCCCAAACTTAAGCTTCCTGCGAATAAAGAAAGAACAAATGCAAATCAGACCTGAACGACAACCCAAAACCTTCAATTTTTTAGAACTAAAAAAAAACGCAGGGGAGGAGAAATTTCATCACATTACCACAATCCACCAAACGTCAGCACCAAATGATGGAGAATTAAAATGTAAAATCAAGCCAAAATGATCAAAAGTAAAGTTTAGCAAGTAAATTACGTTGAATCTTGTAATGAGTCTTTCTCGTGGTAGGGTTGATAACCGAAATAGACTTCCTTGAAGATGATTTTTTCCACTCACCATCGGAGAAGTACTTGAAGACATCACCGTCTATGATATCTAAAGACACTCCAGTCCCCATCACTCTTGATGGTTCAGAGAAGAAAACAGAAATTGATGTAGGAGAACCTAATGAAGTGGATGATTGGAGATTATCGGAGGGAAACTGAAGCGAACCACAGCAAGAAGCGAGTGGATCTCTACTCTTTAAGAATCGGCTCTTCACTATAATTGAAGAAGGCCTTAACTCGAAAATCTCTAAAGCGCGTCCGTTTCAGCGACGGCAAGACTTTTCCATTATTCAACTTCCACTACAAAAAATTTACCGGAAAGGGAAGGTGAGGGGGGAATCAAAAAGATTTTGCAAATGGATTTGAGGGAAGACTCGTACCAGGAACTGAGGGGATCGTATGGTTTGGAGATGGTGGACCTGTCCAGGAATGACGGCGAATACGTCGGTGACGTCTTGGTGCCGCACCATCTTCGTCCCAAGCTCCGGCATGGGAAGCTTTCAAGTCGGAAGACTCTGGGGATTGGGAAACATTTGGAACAAATTATTTTATTACGGTGCGGATGTTCTTCCTTCTCACGCCTCAGAGCATGCAGGTGGACGAATTCTCTGTTCTTGCTTCCTCCCCCTTCAGCCAAGCGAAAACAATGAAGAAAATCTGGTTTGTATTTGGGATAGTGGGGATTTAACCTTAAAGGTATAATGGGAAGTTCACCATGTGATAAGGGTGATTTCATCATTATAAAAGAGTTAACAGCCACTTAGCTGCAGAGACCTAATGGAGTAGCCTAAATTGAAACAAAAACATAAAATAAGAGTAGTCTGTGTGATATTTTTCCAAAATTTGATAAGTCCATGACATATGGAACACTTAGAGGGGGTGTTTGTGAAATTTACCCAATAAACAATAAACCGACTACGGATTGCTGAGAGAGAGAGAGAGAGAGAGAGAGAGAGAGAGAGAGAGAGAGAGAGAGAGAGAGAGGGCTGTGAAAGGTGAACCTAATTAATCTTTTCTCCAATAAAATTGCCACCTCCCTAGCTATTATCAGAAGACACGGATAGGCCCAGGCCCAGGCCCAGGCCCAGGCCCAGGCCCAGGCCCAGGCCCAGGCCCAGGCCCAGGGGCCCAGGCCCAGGCCCAGGCCCAGGCCCAGGCCCAGGCCCAGGCCCAGGCCCAGGCCCAGGCCCAGGCCCAGGCCCAGGGCCCAGGCCCAGGCCCAGGCCCAGGGCCCAGGCCCAGGCCCAGGGCCCAGGCCCAGGCCCAGGCCCAGGCCCAGGCTCAGGCCCAGGCCCAGGCCCAGGCCCAGGCCCAGGCCCAGGGCCCAGGCCCAGGCCCAGGCCCAGGCCCAGGCCCAGGCCCAGGCCCAGGCCCAGGCCCAGGCCCAGGCCCAGGCCCAGGCCCAGGGCCCAGGCCCAGGGCCTGAGGCCCAGGGCCCAGGCCCAGGCCTCAGGGCCCAGGCCCAGGCCCAGGCCCAGGCCCAGGCCCAGGCCCAGGCCCAGGCCCAGGCCCAGGCCCAGGCCCAGCCAGGCCCAGGCCCAGGCCCAGGCCCAGGCCAGGCCCAGGCCTAGGCCCAGGCCCAGGCCCAGGCCCAGGGCCCAGGCCCAGGCCCAGGCCCAGGCCCAGGCCCAGGCCCAGGCCCAGGCCCAGGCCCAGGCCCAGGCCCAGGGCCCAGGCCCAGGCCCAGGCCCAGGCCCAGGCCCAGGCCCAGGCCCAGGCCCAGGCCCAGGCCCAGGCCCAGGCCCAGGCCCAGGCCCAGGCCCAGGCCCAGGCCCAGGCCCAGGCCCAGGCCCAGGCCCAGGCCCAGGCCCAGGCCCAGGCCGAGGCCCAGGCCCAGGCCCAGGCCCAGGGCCCAGGCCAGGCCCAGGCCCAGGCCCAGGCCCAGGCCCAGGCCCAGGCCCAGGCCCAGGCCCAGGCCCAGGCCCAGGCCTCAGGGCCAGGGCCCAGGCCCAGGCCCAGGCCCAGGCCCAGGCCCAGGCCCAGGCCCAGGCCCAGGCCCAGGCCCAGGCCCAGGCCCAGGCCCAGGCCCAGGCCCAGGCCCAGGGCCCAGGCCCAGGCCCAGGCCCAGGCCCAGGCCCAGGCCCAGGCCCAGGCCCAGGGCCCAGGCCCAGGGCCCAGGCCCAGGCCCAGGCCCAGGCCCAGGCCCAGGCCCAGGGCCAGGCCTGGCCCAGGCCCAGGCCTAGGCCCAGGCCCAGGCCAGGCCTCAGGCCCAGGGCCCAGGCCCAGGCCCAGGGGCCCAGGCCCAGGCCCAGGGCCCAGGCCCAGGCCCAGGGCCCAGGCCCAGGCCCAGGCCCAGGCCCAGGCCCAGGCCCAGGCCCAGGCCCAGGCCCAGGCCCAGGCCCAGGCCCAGGCCCAGGCCCAGGCCCAGGCCCAGGCCCAGGCCCAGGCCCAGGCCCAGGCCCAGGCCCAGGCCCAGGCCCAGGCCCAGGCCCAGGCCCAGGCCCAGGCCCAGGCCCAGGCCCAGGCCCAGGGCCCAGGCCCAGGCCCAGGCCCAGGCCAGGCCCAGGCCCAGGCCCAGGCCCAGGCCCAGGCCCAGGCCCAGGCCCAGGGCCCAGGCCCAGGCCCAGGCCCAGGCCCAGGCCCAGGCCCAGGCCCAGGCCCAGGCCCAGGCCCAGGCCCAGGCCCAGGCCCAGGCCCAGGCCCAGGCCCAGGCCCAGGCCCAGGCCCAGGCCCAGGCCCAGGCCCAGGCCCAGGCCCAGGCCCAGGCCCAGGCCCAGGCCCAGGCCCAGGCCCAGGCCCAGGCCCAGGCCCAGGCCCAGGCCCAGGCCCAGGCCCAGGCCCAGGCCCAGGCCCAGGCCCAGGCCCAGGCCCAGGCCCAGGCCCAGGCCCAGGCCCAGGCCCAGGCCCAGGCCCAGGCCCAGGCCCAGGCCCAGGCCCAGGCCCAGGCCCAGGCCCAGGCCCAGGCCCAGGCCCAGGCCCAGGCCCAGGCCCAGGCCCAGGCCCAGGCCCAGGCCCAGGCCCAGGCCCAGGCCCAGGCCCAGGCCCAGGCCCAGGCCCAGGCCCAGGCCCAGGCCCAGGCCCAGGCCCAGGCCCAGGCCCAGGCCTCAGGCCAGGCCCAGGCCCAGGCCCAGGCCCAGGCCCAGGCCCAGGCCCAGGCCCAGGCCCAGGCCCAGGCCCAGGCCCAGGCCCAGGCCCAGGCCCAGGCCCAGGCCCAGGCCCAGGCCCAGGCCCAGGCCCAGGCCCAGGCCCAGGCCCAGGCCCAGGCCCAGGCCCAGGCCCAGGCCCAGGCCCAGGCCCAGGCCCAGGCCCAGGCCCAGGCCCAGGCCCAGGCCAGGCCCAGGCCCAGGCCCAGGCCCAGGCCCAGGCCCAGGCCCAGGCCCAGGCCCAGGCCCAGGCCCAGGCCCAGGCCCAGGGCCCAGGCCCAGGCCCAGGCCCAGGCCCAGGCCCAGGCCCAGGCCCAGGCCCAGGCCCAGGCCCAGGCCCAGGCCCAGGCCCAGGCCCAGGCCCAGGCCCAGGCCCAGGCCCAGGCCCAGGCCCAGGCCCAGGCCCAGGCCCAGGCCCAGGCCCAGGCCCAGGCCCAGGGCCCAGGCCCAGGCCCAGGCCCAGGCCCAGGCCCAGGCCCAGGCCCAGGCCCAGGCCCAGGCCCAGGCCCAGGCCCAGGCCCAGGCCCAGGCCCAGGCCCAGGCCCAGGCCCAGGCCCAGGCCCAGGCCCAGGCCCAGGCCCAGGCCCAGGCCCAGGCCCAGGCCCAGGCCCAGGCCCAGGCCCAGGCCCAGGGCCCAGGCCCAGGCCCAGGCCCAGGCCCAGGCCCAGGCCCAGGCCCAGGCCCAGGCCCAGGCCCAGGCCCAGGCCCAGGCCCAGGCCCAGGCCCAGGCCCAGGCCCAGGCCCAGGCCCAGGCCCAGGCCCAGGCCCAGGCCCAGGCCCAGGCCCAGGCCCAGGCCCAGGCCCAGGCCCAGGCCCAGGCCCAGGCCCAGGCCCAGGCCCAGGCCCAGGCCCAGGCCCAGGCCCAGGCCCAGGCCCAGGCCCAGGCCCAGGCCCAGGCCCAGGCCCAGGCCCAGGCCCAGGCTCAGGCCCAGGCCCAGGCCCAGGCCCAGGCCCAGGCCCAGGCCCAGGCCCAGGCCCAGGCCCAGGCCCAGGCCCAGGCCCAGGCCCAGGCCCAGGCCCAGGCCCAGGCCCAGGCCCAGGCCCAGGCCCAGGCCCAGGCCCAGGCCCAGGCCCAGGCCCAGGCCCAGGCCTAGGGCCCAGGGCCCAGGGCCCAGGCCCAGGCCCAGGCCCAGGCCCAGGCCCAGGCCCAGGCCCAGGCCCAGGCCCAGGCCCAGGCCCAGGCCCAGGCCCAGGCCCAGGGCCCAGGCCCAGGCCCAGGCCCAGGCCCAGGCCCAGGGCCCAGGCCCAGGCCCAGGCCCAGGCCCAGGCCCAGGCCCAGGCCCAGGCCCAGGCCAGGCCCAGGCCCAGGGCCCAGGCCCAGGGCCCAGGCCCAGGCCCAGGCCCAGGCCCAGGCCCAGGCCCAGGCCCAGGCCCAGGCCCAGGCCTAGGCCCAGGCCCAGGCCCAGGCCCAGGCCCAGGCCCAGGCCCAGGCCCAGGCCCAGGCCCAGGCCCAGGCCCAGGCCCAGGCCCAGGCCCAGGCCCAGGCCCAGGCCCAGGCCCAGGCCCAGGCCCAGGCCCAGGCCCAGGCCCAGGCCCAGGCCCAGGCCCAGGCCCAGGCCCAGGCCCAGGCCGGGCGGCCCAGGCCCAGGCCCAGGCCCAGGCCCAGGCCCAGGCCCAGGCCCAGGGCCAGGCCAGGCCCAGGCCCAGGCCCAGGCCCAGGCCCAGGCCCAGGCCCAGGCCCAGGCCCAGGCCCAGGCCCAGGCCCAGGCCCAGGCCCAGGCCCAGGCCCAGGCCCAGGCCCAGGCCCAGGCCCAGGCCCAGGCCCAGGCCCAGGCCCAGGCCCAGGCCCAGGCCCAGGCCCAGGCCCAGGCCCAGGCCCAGGCCCAGGCCCAGGCCCAGGCCCAGGCCCAGGCCCAGGCCCAGGGCCCAGGCCCAGGCCCAGGCCCAGGCCCAGGCCCAGGCCCAGGCCCAGGCCCAGGCCCAGGCCCAGGCCCAGGCCCAGGCCCAGGCCCAGGCCCAGGCCCAGGCCCAGGCCCAGGCCCAGGCCCAGGCCCAGGCCCAGGCCCAGGCCCAGGCCCAGGCCCAGGCCCAGGCCCAGGCCCAGGCCCAGGCCCAGGCCCAGGCCCAGGCCCAGGCCCAGGCCTAGGGCCCAGGCCCAGGCCCAGGCCCAGGCCCAGGCCCAGGCCCAGGCCCAGGCCCAGGCCCAGGCCCAGGCCCAGGCCCAGGCCCAGGCCCAGGCCCAGGCCCAGGCCCAGGCCCAGGCCCAGGCCCAGGCCCAGGCCCAGGCCCAGGCCCAGGCCCAGGCCCAGGCCCAGGCCCAGGCCCAGGCCCAGGGCCCAGGCCCAGGCCCAGGCCCAGGCCCAGGCCCAGGCCCAGGCCCAGGCCCAGGCCCAGGCCCAGGCCCAGGCCCAGGCCCAGGCCCAGGCCCAGGCCCAGGCCCAGGCCCAGGCCCAGGCCCAGGCCCAGGCCCAGGCCCAGGCCCAGGCCCAGGCCCAGGCCCAGGCCCAGGCCCAGGCCCAGGCCCAGGCCCAGGCCCAGGCCCAGGCCCAGGCCCAGGCCCAGGCCCAGGCCCAGGCCCAGGCCCAGGCCCAGGCCCAGGCCCAGGCCCAGGCCCAGGCCCAGGCCCAGGCCCAGGCCCAGGCCCAGGCCCAGGCCCAGGCCCAGGCCCAGGCCCAGGCCCAGGCCCAGGCCCAGGCCCAGGCCCAGGCCCAGGCCCAGGCCCAGGCCCAGGCCCAGGCCCAGGCCCAGGCCCAGGCCCAGGCCCAGGCCCAGGCCCAGGCCCAGGCCCAGGCCCAGGCCCAGGCCCAGGCCCAGGCCCAGGCCCAGGCCCAGGCCCAGGCCCAGGCCCAGGCCCAGGCCCAGGCCCAGGCCCAGGCCCAGGCCCAGGCCCAGGCCCAGGCCCAGGCCCAGGCCCAGGCCCAGGCCCAGGCCCAGGCCCAGGCCCAGGCCCAGGCCCAGGCCCAGGCCCAGGCCCAGGCCCAGGCCCAGGCCCAGGCCCAGGCCCAGGCCCAGGCCCAGGCCCAGGCCCAGGCCCAGGCCCAGGCCCAGGCCCAGGCCCAGGCCCAGGCCCAGGCCCAGGCCCAGGCCCAGGCCCAGGCCCAGGCCCAGGCCCAGGCCCAGGCCCAGGCCCAGGCCCAGGCCCAGGCCCAGGCCCAGGCCCAGGCCCAGGCCCAGGCCCAGGCCCAGGCCCAGGCCCAGGCCCAGGCCCAGGCCCAGGCCCAGGCCCAGGCCCAGGCCCAGGCCCAGGCCCAGGCCCAGGCCCAGGCCCAGGCCCAGGCCCAGGCCCAGGCCCAGGCCCAGGCCCAGGCCCAGGCCCAGGCCCAGGCCCAGGCCCAGGCCCAGGCCCAGGCCCAGGCCCAGGCCCAGGCCCAGGCCCAGGCCCAGGCCCAGGCCCAGGCCCAGGCCCAGGCCCAGGCCCAGGCCAGGCCCAGGGCCCAGGCCCAGGCCCAGGCCCAGGCCCAGGCCCAGGCCCAGGCCCAGGCCCAGGCCCAGGCCCAGGCCCAGGCCCAGGCCCAGGCCCAGGCCCAGGCCCAGGCCCAGGCCCAGGCCCAGGCCCAGGCCCAGGGCCTAGGCCCAGGCCCAGGCCCAGGCCCAGGCCCAGGCCCAGGCCCAGGCCCAGGCCCAGGCCCAGGCCCAGGCCCAGGCCCAGGCCCAGGCCCAGGCCCAGGCCCAGGCCCAGGCCCAGGCCCAGGCCCAGGCCCAGGGCCCAGGCCCAGGCCCAGGCCCAGGCCCAGGCCCAGGCCCAGGCCCAGGCCCAGGCCCAGGCCCAGGCCCAGGCCCAGGCCCAGGCCCAGGCCCAGGCCCAGGCCCAGGCCCAGGCCCAGGCCCAGGCCCAGGCCCAGGCCCAGGCCCAGGCCCAGGCCCAGGCCCAGGGCCCAGGCCCAGGCCCAGGCCCAGGCCCAGGCCCAGGCCCAGGCCCAGGCCCAGGCCCAGGCCCAGGCCCAGGCCCAGGCCCAGGCCCAGGCCCAGGCCCAGGCCCAGGCCCAGGCCCAGGCCCAGGCCCAGGCCCAGGCCCAGGCCCAGGCCCAGGCCCAGGCCCAGGCCCAGGCCCAGGCCCAGGCCCAGGCCCAGGCCCAGGCCCAGGCCCAGGCCCAGGCCCAGGCCCAGGCCCAGGCCCAGGGCCCAGGCCCAGGCCCAGGCCCAGGCCCAGGCCCAGGCCCAGGCCCAGGCCCAGGCCCAGGCCCAGGCCCAGGCCCAGGCCCAGGCCCAGGCCCAGGCCCAGGCCCAGGCCCAGGCCCAGGCCCAGGCCCAGGCCCAGGCCCAGGCCCAGGCCCAGGCCCAGGCCCAGGCCCAGGCCCAGGCCCAGGCCCAGGCCCAGGCCCAGGCCCAGGCCCAGGCCCAGGCCCAGGCCCAGGCCCAGGCCCAGGCCCAGGCCCAGGCCCAGGCCCAGGCCCAGGCCCAGGCCCAGGCCCAGGCCCAGGCCCAGGCCCAGGCCCAGGCCCAGGCCCAGGCCCAGGCCCAGGCCCAGGCCCAGGCCCAGGCCCAGGCCCAGGCCCAGGCCCAGGCCCAGGCCCAGGCCCAGGCCCAGGCCCAGGCCCAGGCCCAGGCCCAGGCCCAGGCCCAGGCCCAGGCCCAGGCCCAGGCCCAGGCCCAGGCCCAGGCCCAGGCCCAGGGCCCAGGCCCAGGCCCAGGCCCAGGCCCAGGCCCAGGCCCAGGCCCAGGCCCAGGCCCAGGCCCAGGCCCAGGCCCAGGCCCAGGCCCAGGCCCAGGGCCCAGGCCCAGGCCCAGGCCCAGGCCCAGGCCCAGGCCCAGGCCCAGGCCCAGGCCCAGGCCCAGGCCCAGGCCCAGGCCCAGGCCCAGGCCCAGGCCCAGGCCCAGGCCCAGGCCCAGGCCCAGGCCCAGGCCCAGGCCCAGGCCCAGGCCCAGGCCCAGGCCCAGGCCCAGGCCCAGGCCCAGGCCCAGGCCCAGGCCCAGGCCCAGGCCCAGGCCCAGGCCCAGGCCCAGGCCCAGGCCCAGGCCCAGGCCCAGGCCCAGGCCCAGGGCCCAGGCCCAGGCCCAGGCCCAGGCCCAGGCCCAGGCCCAGGCCCAGGCCCAGGCCCAGGCCCAGGCCCAGGCCCAGGCCCAGGCCCAGGCCCAGGCCCAGGCCCAGGCCCAGGCCCAGGCCCAGGCCCAGGCCCAGGCCCAGGCCCAGGCCCAGGCCCAGGCCCAGGCCCAGGCCCAGGCCCAGGCCCAGGCCCAGGCCCAGGCCCAGGCCCAGGCCCAGGCCCAGGCCCAGGCCCAGGCCCAGGCCCAGGCCCAGGCCCAGGCCCAGGCCCAGGCCCAGGCCCAGGCCCAGGCCCAGGCCCAGGCCCAGGCCCAGGCCCAGGCCCAGGCCCAGGCCCAGGCCCAGGCCCAGGCCCAGGCCCAGGCCCAGGCCCAGGCCCAGGCCCAGGCCCAGGCCAGGCCCAGGCCCAGGCCCAGGCCCAGGCCCAGGCCCAGGCCCAGGCCCAGGCCCAGGCCCAGGCCCAGGCCCAGGCCCAGGCCCAGGCCCAGGCCCAGGCCCAGGGCCCAGGCCCAGGCCCAGGCCCAGGCCCAGGCCCAGGCCCAGGCCCAGGCCCAGGCCCAGGCCCAGGCCCAGGCCCAGGCCCAGGCCCAGGCCCAGGCCCAGGCTCAGGCCCAGGCCCAGGCCCAGGCCCAGGCCCAGGCCCAGGCCCAGGCCCAGGCCCAGGCCCAGGCCCAGGCCCAGGCCCAGGCCCAGGCCCAGGCCCAGGCCCAGGCCCAGGCCCAGGCCCAGGCCCAGGCCCAGGCCCAGGCCCAGGCCCAGGCCCAGGCCCAGGCCCAGGCCCAGGCCCAGGCCCAGGCCCAGGCCCAGGCCCAGGCCCAGGCCCAGGCCCAGGCCCAGGCCCAGTGGCCCAGGCCCAGGCCCAGGCCCAGGCCCAGGCCCAGGCCCAGGCCCAGGCCCAGGCCCAGGCCCAGGCCCAGGCCCAGGCCCAGGCCCAGGCCCAGGCCCAGGCCCAGGCCCAGGCCCAGGCCCAGGCCCAGGCCCAGGCCCAGGCCCAGGCCCAGGCCCAGGCCCAGGCCCAGGCCCAGGCCCAGGCCCAGGCCCAGGCCCAGGCCCAGGCCCAGGCCCAGGCCCAGGCCCAGGCCCAGGCCCAGGCCCAGGCCCAGGCCCAGGCCCAGGCCCAGGCCCAGGCCCAGGCCCAGGCCCAGGCCCAGGCCCAGGCCCAGGCCCAGGCCCAGGCCCAGGCCCAGGCCCAGGCCCAGGCCCAGGCCCAGGCCCAGGCCCAGGGCCCAGGCCCAGGCCCAGGCCCAGGCCCAGGCCCAGGCCCAGGCCCAGGCCCAGGCCCAGGCCCAGGCCCAGGCCCAGGCCCAGGCCCAGGCCCAGGCCCAGGCCCAGGCCCAGGCCCAGGCCCAGGCCCAGGCCCAGGCCCAGGCCCAGGCCCAGGCCCAGGCCCAGGCCCAGGCCCAGGCCCAGGCCCAGGCCCAGGCCCAGGCCCAGGCCCAGGCCCAGGCCTAGGCCCAGGCCCAGGCCCAGGCCCAGGCCCAGGCCCAGGCCCAGGCCCAGGCCCAGGCCCAGGCCCAGGGCCCAGGCCCAGGCCCAGGCCCAGGCCCAGGCCCAGGCCCAGGCCCAGGCCCAGGCCCAGGCCCAGGCCCAGGCCCAGGCCCAGGCCCAGGCCCAGGCCCAGGCCCAGGCCCAGGCCCAGGCCCAGGCCAGGCCCAGGCCCAGGCCCAGGCCCAGGCCCAGGCCCAGGCCCAGGGCCCAGGCCCAGGCCCAGGCCCAGGCCCAGGCCCAGGCCCAGGCCCAGGCCCAGGCCCAGGCCCAGGCCCAGGCCCAGGCCCAGGCCCAGGCCCAGGCCCAGGCCCAGGCCCAGGCCCAGGCCCAGGCCCAGGCCCAGGCCCAGGCCCAGGCCCAGGCCCAGGCCCAGGCCCAGGCCCAGGCCCAGGCCCAGGCCCAGGCCCAGGCCCAGGCCCAGGCCCAGGCCCAGGCCCAGGCCCAGGCCCAGGCCCAGGCCCAGGCCCAGGCTCAGGCCCAGGCCCAGGCCCAGGCCCAGGCCCAGGCCCAGGCCAGGCCCAGGCCCAGGCCCAGGCCCAGGCCCAGGCCCAGGCCCAGGCCCAGGCCCAGGCCCAGGCCCAGGCCCAGGCCCAGGCCCAGGCCCAGGCCCAGGCCCAGGCCCAGGCCCAGGGCCCAGGCCCAGGCCCAGGCCCAGGCCCAGGCCCAGGCCCAGGCCCAGGCCCAGGCCCAGGCCCAGGCCCAGGCCCAGGCCCAGGCCCAGGCCCAGGCCCAGGCCCAGGCCCAGGCCCAGGCCCAGGCCCAGGCCCAGGCCCAGGCCCAGGCCCAGGCCCAGGCCCAGGCCCAGGCCCAGGCCCAGGCCCAGGCCCAGGCCCAGGCCCAGGCCCAGGCCCAGGCCCAGGCCCAGGCCCAGGCCCAGGCCCAGGCCCAGGCCCAGGCCCAGGCCCAGGCCCCAGGCCCAGGCCCAGGCCAGGCCCAGGCCCAGGCCCAGGCCCAGGCCCAGGCCCAGGCCCAGGCCCAGGCCCAGGCCCAGGGCTCAGGGCCCAGGCCCAGGCCCAGGCCCAGGCCCAGGCCCAGGCCCAGGCCCAGGCCCAGGCCCAGGCCCAGGCCCAGGCCCAGGCCCAGGCCCAGGCCCAGGCCCAGGCCCAGGCCCAGGCCCAGGCCCAGGCCCAGGCCCAGGCCCAGGCCCAGGCCCAGGCCCAGGCCCAGGCCCAGGCCCAGGCCCAGGCCCAGGCCCAGGCCCAGGCCCAGGCCCAGGCCCAGGCCCAGGCCCAGGCCCAGGCCCAGGCCCAGGCCCAGGCCCAGGCCCAGGCCCAGGCCCAGGCCCAGGCCCAGGCCCAGGCCCAGGCCCAGGCCCAGGCCCAGGCCCAGGCCCAGGCCCAGGCCCAGGCCCAGGCCCAGGCCCAGGCCCAGGCCCAGGCCCAGGCCCAGGCCCAGGCCCAGGCCCAGGCCCAGGCCCAGGCCCAGGCCCAGGCCCAGGCCCAGGCCCAGGCCCAGGCCCAGGCCCAGGCCCAGGCCCAGGCCCAGGCCCAGGCCCAGGCCCAGGCCCCCAGGGCCCAGGCCCAGGCCCAGGCCCAGGCCCAGGCCCAGGCCCAGGCCCAGGCTCAGGCCAGGCCCAGGCCCAGGCCCAGGCCCAGGCCCAGGCCCAGGCCCAGGCCCAGGCCCAGGCCCAGGCCCAGGCCCAGGCCCAGGCCCAGGCCCAGGCCCAGGCCCAGGCCCAGGGCCCAGGCCCAGGCCCAGGGCCCAGGCCCAGGCCCAGGCCCAGGCCCAGGCCCAGGCCCAGGCCCAGGCCCAGGCCCAGGCCCAGGCCCAGGCCCAGGCCCAGGGCCCAGGCCCAGGCCCAGGCCCAGGCCCAGGCCCAGGCCCAGGCCCAGGCCCAGGCCCAGGCCCAGGCCCAGGCCCAGGCCCAGGCCCAGGCCCAGGCCCAGGCCCAGGCCCAGGCCCAGGCCCAGGCCCAGGCCCAGGCCCAGGCCCAGGCCCAGGCCCAGGCCCAGGCCCAGGCCCAGGCCCAGGCCCAGGCCCAGGCCCAGGCCCAGGCCCAGGCCCAGGCCCAGGCCCAGGCCCAGGCCCAGGCCCAGGCCCAGGCCCAGGCCCAGGCCCAGGCCCAGGCCCAGGCCCAGGCCCAGGCCCAGGCCCAGGCCCAGGCCCAGGCCCAGGCCCAGGCCCAGGGCCCAGGCCCAGGCCCAGGCCCAGGCCCAGGCCCAGGCCCAGGCCAGGCCCAGGGCCCAGGCCCAGGCCCAGGCCCAGGCCCAGGGCCCAGGCCCAGGCCCAGGCCCAGGCCCAGGCCCAGGCCCAGGCCCAGGCCCAGGCCCAGGCCCAGGCCCAGGCCCAGGCCCAGGCCCAGGCCCAGGCCCAGGCCCAGGGCCCAGGCCCAGGCCCAGGCCCAGGCCCAGGCCCAGGCCCAGGCCCAGGCCCAGGCCCAGGCCCAGGCCCAGGCCCAGGCCCAGGCCCAGGCCCAGGCCCAGGCCCAGGCCCAGGCCCAGGCCCAGGCCCAGGCCCAGGCCCAGGCCCAGGCCCAGGCCCAGGCCCAGGCCCAGGCCCAGGCCCAGGCCCAGGCCCAGGCCCAGGCCCAGGCCCAGGCCCAGGCCCAGGCCCAGGCCCAGGCCCAGGCCCAGGCCCAGGCCCAGGCCCAGGCCCAGGCCCAGGCCCAGGCCCAGGCCCAGGCCCAGGCCCAGGCCCAGGCCCAGGCCCAGGCCCAGGCCCAGGCCCAGGCCCAGGCCCAGGCCCAGGCCCAGGCCCAGGCCCAGGCCCAGGCCCAGGCCCAGGCCCAGGCCCAGGGCCCAGGCCCAGGCCCAGGCCCAGGCCCAGGCCCAGGGCCCAGGCCCAGGCCCAGGCCCAGGCCCAGGCCCAGGCCCAGGCCCAGGCCCAGGCCCAGGCCCAGGCCCAGGCCCAGGCCCAGGCCCAGGCCCAGGCCCAGGCCCAGGCCCAGGCCCAGGCCCAGGCCCAGGCCCAGGCCCAGGCCCAGGCCCAGGCCCAGGCCCAGGCCCAGGCCCAGGCCCAGGCCCAGGCCCAGGCCCAGGCCCAGGCCCAGGCCCAGGCCCAGGCCCAGGCCCAGGCCCAGGCCCAGGCCCAGGCCCAGGCCCAGGCCCAGGCCCAGGCCCAGGCCCAGGCCCAGGCCCAGGCCCAGGCCCAGGCCCAGGCCCAGGCCCAGGCCCAGGCCCAGGCCCAGGCCCAGGCCCAGGCCCAGGCCCAGGCCCAGGCCCAGGCCCAGGCCCAGGCCCAGGCCCAGGCCCAGGCCCAGGCCCAGGCCCAGGCCCAGGCCCAGGCCCAGGCCCAGGCCCAGGCCCAGGCCCAGGCCCAGGCCCAGGCCCAGGCCCAGGCCCAGGCCCAGGCCCAGGGCCCAGGCCCAGGCCCAGGCCCAGGCCCAGGCCCAGGCCCAGGCCCAGGCCCAGGCCCAGGCCCAGGCCCAGGCCCAGGCCCAGGCCCAGGCCCAGGCCCAGGCCCAGGCCCAGGCCCAGGCCCAGGCCCAGGCCCAGGCCCAGGCCCAGGCCCAGGCCCAGGCCCAGGCCCAGGCCCAGGCCCAGGCCCAGGCCCAGGCCCAGGCCCAGGCCCAGGCCCAGGCCCAGGCCCAGGCCCAGGCCCAGGCCCAGGCCCAGGCCCAGGCCCAGGCCCAGGCCCAGGCCCAGGCCCAGGCCCAGGGCCCAGGCCCAGGCCCAGGCCCAGGCCCAGGCCCAGGCCCAGGCCCAGGCCCAGGCCCAGGCCCAGGCCCAGGCCCAGGCCCAGGCCCAGGCCCAGGCCCAGGCCCAGGCCCAGGCCCAGGCCCAGGCCCAGGCCCAGGCCCAGGCCCAGGCCCAGGCCCAGGCCCAGGCCCAGGCCCAGGCCCAGGCCCAGGCCCAGGCCCAGGCCCAGGCCCAGGCCCAGGCCCAGGCCCAGGCCCAGGGCCCAGGCCCAGGCCCAGGCCCAGGCCTCAGGCCCAGGCCCAGGCCCAGGCCCAGGCCCAGGCCCAGGCCCAGGGCCCAGGCCCAGGCCCAGGCCCAGGCCCAGGCCCAGGCCCAGGCCCAGGCCCAGGCCCAGGCCCAGGCCCAGGCCCAGGCCCAGGCCCAGGCCCAGGCCCAGTGGCCCAGGCCCAGGCCCAGGCCCAGGCCCAGGCCCAGGCCCAGGCCCAGGCCCAGGCCCAGGCCCAGGCCCAGGCCCAGGCCCAGGCCCAGGCCCAGGCCCAGGCCCAGGCCCAGGCCCAGGCCCAGGCCCAGGCCCAGGCCCAGGCCCAGGCCCAGGCCCAGGCCCAGGCCCAGGCCCAGGCCCAGGCCCAGGCCCAGGCCCAGGCCCAGGCCCAGGCCCAGGCCCAGGCCCAGGCCCAGGCCCAGGCCCAGGCCCAGGCCCAGGCCCAGGCCCAGGCCCAGGCCCAGGGCCCAGGGCCCAGGCCCAGGGCCCAGGCCCAGGCCCAGGCCCAGGCCCAGGCCCAGGCCCAGGCCCAGGCCCAGGCCCAGGCCCAGGCCCAGGCCCAGGCCCAGGCCCAGGCCCAGGCCCAGGCCCAGGCCCAGGCCGCAGGCCCAGGCCCAGGCCCAGGCCCAGGCCCAGGCCCAGGCCCAGGCCCAGGCCCAGGCCCAGGCCCAGGCCCAGGCCCAGGCCCAGGCCCAGGCCCAGGCCCAGGCCCAGGCCCAGGCCCAGGCCCAGGCCCAGGCCCAGGCCCAGGCCCAGGCCCAGGCCCAGGCCCAGGCCCAGGCCCAGGCCCAGGCCCAGGCCCAGGCCCAGGCCCAGGCCCAGGCCCAGGCCCAGGCCCAGGCCCAGGCCCAGGCCCAGGCCCAGGCCCAGGCCAGGCCCAGGCCCAGGCCCAGGCCCAGGCCCAGGCCCAGGCCCAGGCCCAGGCCCAGGCCCAGGCCCAGGCCCAGGCCCAGGCCCAGGCCCAGGCCCAGGCCCAGGCCCAGGCCCAGGCCCAGGCCCAGGCCCAGGCCCAGGCCCAGGCCCAGGCCCAGGCCCAGGCCCAGGCCCAGGCCCAGGCCCAGGCCCAGGCCCAGGCCCAGGCCCAGGCCCAGGCCCAGGCCCAGGCCCAGGCCCAGGCCCAGGCCCAGGCCCAGGCCCAGGCCCAGGCCCAGGCCCAGGCCCAGGCCCAGGCCCAGGCCCAGGCCCAGGCCCAGGCCCAGGCCCAGGCCCAGGCCCAGGCCCAGGCCCAGGCCCAGGCCCAGGCCCAGGCCCAGGCCCAGGCCCAGGCCCAGGCCCAGGCCCAGGCCAGGCCCAGGCCCAGGCCCAGGCCCAGGCCCAGGCCCAGGCCCAGGCCCAGGCCCAGGCCCAGGCCCAGGCCCAGGCCCAGGCCCAGGCCCAGGCCCAGGCCCAGGCCCAGGCCCAGGCCCAGGCCCAGGCCCAGGCCCAGGCCCAGGCCCAGGCCCAGGCCCAGGCCCAGGCCCAGGCCCAGGCCCAGGCCCAGGCCCAGGCCCAGGCCCAGGCCCAGGCCCAGGCCCAGGCCCAGGCCCAGGCCCAGGCCCAGGCCCAGGCCCAGGCCCAGGCCCAGGCCCAGGCCCAGGCCCAGGCCCAGGCCCAGGCCCAGGCTCAGGCCCAGGCCCAGGCCCAGGCCCAGGCCCAGGCCCAGGCCCAGGCCCAGGCCCAGGCCCAGGCCCAGGCCCAGGCCCAGGCCCAGGCCCAGGCCCAGGCCCAGGCCCAGGCCCAGGCCCAGCCAGGCCCAGGCCCAGGCCCAGGCCCAGGCCCAGGCCCAGGCCCAGGCCCAGGCCCAGGCCCAGGCCCAGGCCCAGGCCCAGGCCCAGGCCCAGGCCCAGGCCCAGGCCCAGGCCCAGGCCCAGGCCCAGGCCCAGGCCCAGGCCCAGGCCCAGGCCCAGGCCCAGGCCCAGGCCCAGGCCCAGGCCCAGGCCCAGGCCCAGGCCCAGGCCCAGGCCCAGGCCCAGGCCCAGGCCCAGGCCCAGGCCCAGGCCCAGGCCCAGGCCCAGGCCCAGGCCCAGGCCCAGGCCCAGGCCCAGGCCCAGGCCCAGGCCCAGGCCCAGGCCCAGGCCCAGGCCCAGGCCCAGGGCCCAGGCCCAGGCCCAGGCCCAGGCCCAGGCCCAGGCCCAGGCCCAGGCCCAGGCCCAGGCCCAGGCCCAGGCCCAGGCCCAGGCCCAGGCCCAGGCCCAGGCCCAGGCCCAGGCCCAGGCCCAGGCCCAGGCCCAGGCCCAGGCCCAGGCCCAGGCCCAGGCCCAGGCCCAGGCCCAGGCCCAGGCCCAGGCCCAGGCCCAGGCCCAGGCCCAGGCCCAGGCCCAGGCCCAGGCCCAGGCCCAGGCCCAGGCCCAGGCCCAGGCCCAGGCCCAGGCCCAGGCCCAGGCCCAGGCCCAGGCCCAGGCCCAGGCCCAGGCCCAGGCCCAGGCCCAGGCCCAGGCCCAGGCCCAGGCCCAGGCCCAGGCCCAGGCCCAGGCCCAGGCCCAGGCCCAGGCCCAGGCCCAGGCCCAGGCCCAGGCCCAGGCCCAGGCCCAGGCCCAGGCCCAGGCCCAGGCCCAGGCCCAGGCCCAGGCCCAGGCCCAGGCCCAGGCCCAGGCCCAGGCCCAGGCCCAGGCCCAGGCCCAGGCCCAGGCCCAGGCCCAGGCCCAGGCCCAGGCCCAGGCCCAGGCCCAGGCCCAGGCCCAGGCCCAGGCCCAGGCCCAGGCCCAGGCCCAGGCCCAGGCCCAGGCCCAGGCCCAGGCCCAGGCCCAGGCCCAGGCCCAGGCCCAGGCCCAGGCCCAGGCCTAGGCCCAGGCCCAGGCCCAGGCCCAGGCCCAGGCCCAGGCCCAGGCCCAGGCCCAGGCCCAGGCCCAGGCCCAGGCCCAGGCCCAGGCCCAGGCCCAGGCCCAGGCCCAGGCCCAGGCCCAGGCCCAGGCCCAGGCCCAGGCCCAGGCCCAGGCCCAGGCCCAGGCCCAGGCCCAGGCCCAGGCCCAGGCCCAGGCCCAGGCCCAGGCCCAGGCCCAGGCCCAGGCCCAGGCCCAGGCCCAGGCCCAGGCCCAGGCCCAGGCCCAGGCCCAGGCCCAGGCCCAGGCCCAGGCCCAGGCCCAGGCCCAGGCCCAGGCCCAGGCCCAGGCCCAGGCCCAGGCCCAGGCCCAGGCCCAGGCCCAGGCCCAGGCCCAGGCCCAGGCCCAGGCCCAGGCCCAGGCCCAGGCCCAGGCCCAGGCCCAGGCCCAGGCCCAGGCCCAGGCCCAGGCCCAGGCCCAGGCCCAGGCCCAGGCCCAGGCCCAGGCCAGGCCCAGGCCCAGGCCCAGGCCAGGCCCAGGCCCAGGCCCAGGCCCAGGCCCAGGCCCAGGCCCAGGCCCAGGCCCAGGCCCAGGCCCAGGCCCAGGCCAGGCCCAGGCCCAGGCCCAGGCCCAGGCCCAGGCCCAGGCCCAGGCCCAGGCCCAGGCCCAGGCCCAGGCCCAGGCCCAGGCCCAGGCCCAGGCCCAGGCCCAGGCCCAGGCCCAGGCCCAGGCCCAGGCCCAGGCCCAGGCCCAGGCCCAGGCCCAGGCCCAGGCCCAGGCCCAGGCCCAGGCCCAGGCCCAGGCCCAGGCCCAGGCCCAGGCCCAGGCCCAGGCCCAGGCCCAGGCCCAGGCCCAGGCCCAGGCCCAGGCCCAGGCCCAGGCCCAGGCCCAGGCCCAGGCCCAGGCCAGGCCCAGGCCCAGGCCCAGGCCCAGGCCCAGGCCCAGGCCCAGGCCCAGGCCCAGGCAGGCCCAGGCCCAGGCCCAGGCCCAGGCCCAGGCCCAGGCCCAGGCCCAGGCCCAGGCCCAGGCCCAGGCCCAGGCCCAGGCCCAGGCCCAGGCCCAGGCCCAGGCCCAGGCCCAGGCCCAGGCCCAGGCCCAGGCCTAGGCCCAGGCCCAGGCCCAGGCCCAGGCCCAGGCCCAGGCCCAGGCCCAGGGCCCAGGCCCAGGCCCAGGCCCAGGCCCAGGCCCAGGCCCAGGCCCAGGCCCAGGCCCAGGCCCAGGCCCAGGCCCAGGCCCAGGCCCAGGCCCAGGCCCAGGCCCAGGCCCAGGCCCAGGCCCAGGCCCAGGCCCAGGCCCAGGCCCAGGCCCAGGCCCAGGCCCAGGCCCAGGCCCAGGCCCAGGCCCAGGCCCAGGCCCAGGCCCAGGCCCAGGCCCAGGCCCAGGCCCAGGCCCAGGCCCAGGCCCAGGCCCAGGCCCAGGCCCAGGCCCAGGCCCAGGCCCAGGCCCAGGCCCAGGCCCAGGCCCAGGCCCAGGCCCAGGCCCAGGCCCAGGCCCAGGCCCAGGCCCAGGCCCAGGCCCAGGCCCAGGCCCAGGCCCAGGCCCAGGCCCAGGCCCAGGCCCAGGCCCAGGCCCAGGCCCAGGCCCAGGCCCAGGCCCAGGCCCAGGCCCAGGCCCAGGCCCAGGCCCAGGCCCAGGCCCAGGCCCAGGCCCAGGCCCAGGCCCAGGCCCAGGCCCAGGCCCAGGCCCAGGCCCAGGCCCAGGCCCAGGCCCAGGCCCAGGCCCAGGCCCAGGCCCAGGCCCAGGCCCAGGCCCAGGCCCAGGCCCAGGCCCAGGCCCAGGCCCAGGCCCAGGCCCAGGCCCAGGCCCAGGCCCAGGCCCAGGCCCAGGCCCAGGCCCAGGCCCAGGCCCAGGCCCAGGCCCAGGCCCAGGCCCAGGCCCAGGCCCAGGCCCAGGCCCAGGCCCAGGCCCAGGCCCAGGCCCAGGCCAGGCCCAGGCCCAGGCCCAGGCCCAGGCCCAGGCCCAGGCCCAGGCCCAGGCCCAGGGCCCAGGCCCAGGCCCAGGCCCAGGCCCAGGCCCAGGCCCAGGCCCAGGCCCAGGCCCAGGCCCAGGCCCAGGCCCAGGCCCAGGCCCAGGCCCAGGCCCAGGCCCAGGCCCAGGCCCAGGCCCAGGCCCAGGCCCAGGCCCAGGCCCAGGCCCAGGCCCAGGCCCAGGCCCAGGCCCAGGCCCAGGCCCAGGCCCAGGCCCAGGCCCAGGCCCAGGCCCAGGCCCAGGCCCAGGCCCAGGCCCAGGCCCAGGCCCAGGCCCAGGCCCAGGCCCAGGCCCAGGCCCAGGCCCAGGCCCAGGCCCAGGCCCAGGCCCAGGCCCAGGCCCAGGCCCAGGCCCAGGCCCAGGCCCAGGCCCAGGCCCAGGCCTCAGGCCCAGGCCCAGGCCCAGGCCCAGGGCCCAGGCCCAGGCCCAGGCCCAGGCCCAGGCCCAGGCCCAGGCCCAGGCCCAGGCCCAGGCCCAGGCCCAGGCCCAGGCCCAGGCCCAGGCCCAGGCCCAGGCCCAGGCCCAGGCCCAGGCTCAGGCCCAGGCCTCAGGCCCAGGCCCAGGCCCAGGCCCAGGCCCAGGCCCAGGCCCAGGCCCAGGCCCAGGCCCAGGCCCAGGCCCAGGCCCAGGCCAGGCCCAGGCCCAGGCCCAGGCCCAGGCCCAGGCCCAGGCCCAGGCCCAGGCCCAGGCCCAGGCCCAGGCCCAGGCCCAGGCCCAGGCCCAGGCCCAGGCCCAGGCCCAGGCCCAGGCCCAGGCCCAGGCCCAGGCCCAGGCCCAGGCCCAGGCCCAGGCCCAGGCCCAGGCCCAGGCCCAGGCCCAGGCCCAGGCCCAGGCCCAGGCCCAGGCCCAGGCCCAGGCCCAGGCCCAGGCCCAGGCCCAGGCCCAGGCCCAGGCCCAGGCCCAGGCCCAGGCCCAGGCCCAGGCCCAGGCCCAGGCCCAGGCCCAGGCCCAGGCCCAGGCCCAGGCCCAGGCCCAGGCCCAGGCCCAGGCCCAGGCCCAGGCCCAGGCCCAGGCCCAGGCCCAGGCTCAGGCCCAGGCCCAGGCCCAGGCCCAGGCCCAGGCCCAGGCCCAGGCCCAGGCCCAGGCCCAGGCCCAGGCCCAGGCCCAGGCCCAGGCCCAGGCCCAGGCCCAGGCCCAGGCCCAGGCCCAGGCCCAGGCCCAGGCCCAGGCCCAGGCCCAGGCCCAGGCCCAGGCCCAGGCCCAGGCCCAGGCCCAGGCCCAGGCCCAGGCCCAGGCCCAGGCCCAGGCCCAGGCCCAGGCCCAGGCCCAGGCCCAGGCCCCAGGCCCAGGCCCAGGCCCAGGCCCAGGCCCAGGCCCAGGCCCAGGCCCAGGCCCAGGCCCAGGCCCAGGCCGGCCCAGGCCCAGGCCCAGGCCCAGGCCCAGGCCCAGGCCCAGGCCCAGGCCCAGGCCCCCCAGGCCCAGGCCCAGGCCAGGCCCAGGCCCAGGCCCAGGCAGGCCCAGGCCCAGGCCCAGGCCCAGGCCCAGGCCCAGGCCCAGGCCCAGGCCCAGGCCCAGGCCCAGGCCCAGGCCCAGGGCCCAGGCCCAGGCCCAGGCCCAGGCCCAGGCCCAGGCCCAGGCCCAGGCCCAGGCCCAGGCCCAGGCCCAGGCCCAGGCCCAGGCCCAGGCCCAGGGCCCAGGCCCAGGCCCAGGCCCAGGCCCAGGCCCAGGCCCAGGCCCAGGCCCAGGCCCAGGCCCAGGGCCCAGGCCCAGGCCCAGGCCAGGCCCAGGCCCAGGCCCAGGCCCAGGCCCAGGCCCAGGGGCCCAGGCCCAGGCCCAGGCCCAGGCCCAGGCCCAGGCCCAGGCCCAGGCCCAGGCCCAGGGCCCAGGGCCCAGGCCCAGGCCCAGGCCCAGGCCCAGGCCCAGGCCCAGGCCCAGGCCCAGGCCCAGGCCCAGGCCCAGGCCCAGGGCCCAGGCCCAGGCCCAGGCCCAGGCCCAGGCCCAGGCCCAGGCCCAGGCCCAGGCCCAGGCCCAGGCCCAGGCCCAGGCCCAGGCCCAGGCCCAGGCCCAGGCCCAGGCCCAGGCCCAGGCCCAGGCCCAGGCCCAGGCCCAGGCCCAGGCCCAGGCCAGGCCCAGGCCCAGGCCCAGGCCCAGGCCCAGGCCAGGCCCAGGCCCAGGCCCAGGCCCAGGCCCAGGCTCAGGGCCCAGGCCCAGGCCCAGGCCCAGGCCCAGGCCCAGGCCCAGGCCCAGGCCCAGGCCCAGGCCCAGGCCCAGGCCCAGGCCCCAGGCCCAGGCCCAGGCCCAGGGCCCAGGCCCAGGCCCAGGCCCAGGCCCAGGCCCAGGCCCAGGCCCAGGCCCAGGCCCAGGCCCAGGCCCAGGCCCAGGGGCCCAGGCCCAGGCCCAGGCCCAGGCCAGGCCCAGGCCCAGGGCCCAGGCCCAGGCCCAGGCCCAGGCCCAGGCCAGGCCCAGGCCCAGCCCCAGGCCCAGGCCCAGGGCCCAGGCAGGCCAGGCCCAGGGCCCAGGCCCAGGCCCAGGCCCAGGCCCAGGCCCAGGCCCAGGCCCAGGCCCAGGGCCCAGGCCCAGGCCCAGGCCCAGGGCCCCAGGCCCAGGCCCAGGCAGGCCCAGGCCCAGGCCCAGGCCCAGGCCCAGGCCTCAGGCCCAGGCCCAGGCCCAGGGCCCAGGCCCAGGCCCAGGCCCAGGCCCAGGCCCAGGCCCAGGCCCAGGCCCAGGCCCAGGCCCAGGCCCAGGCCCAGGCCCAGGCCCAGGCCCAGGCCCAGGCCCAGGCCCAGGCAGGCCCAGGCCCAGGCCCAGGCCAGGCCCAGGCCCAGGCCCAGGCCCAGGCCCAGGCCCAGGCCCAGGCCCAGGGCCCAGGCCCAGGCCCAGGCCCAGGCCCAGGCCCAGGCCCAGGCCCAGGCCCAGGCCCAGGCCCAGGCCCAGGCCCAGGCCCAGGCCCAGGCCCAGGCCCAGGCCCAGGCCCAGGGCCCAGGCCCAGGCTCAGGCCCAGGCCCAGGCCCAGGCCCAGGCCCAGGCCCAGGCCCAGGCCCAGGCCCCAGGCCCAGGCCCAGGCCCAGGCCCAGGCCCAGGCCCAGGCCCAGGCCCAGGCCCAGGCAGGCCCAGGCCCAGGCCCAGGCCCAGGCCCAGGCCCAGGCCCAGGCCCAGGCCCAGGCCCAGGCCCAGGCCCAGGCCCAGGCCCAGGCCCAGGCCCAGGCCCAGGCCCAGGCCCAGGCCCAGGCCCAGGCCCAGGCCCAGGCCCAGGCCCAGGCCAGGCCCAGGCCCAGGCCCAGGCCCAGGCCCAGGCCCAGGCCCAGGCCCAGGCCCAGGCCCAGGCCCAGGCCCAGGCCCAGGGCCCAGGCCCAGGCCCAGGCCCAGGCCCAGGCCCAGGCCCAGGCCCAGGCCCAGGCCCAGGCCCAGGCCCAGGCCCAGGCCCAGGCCCAGGCCCAGGCCCAGGCCCAGGCCCAGGCCCAGGCCCAGGCCCAGGCCCAGGCCCAGGCCCAGGCCCAGGCCCAGGCCCAGGCCCAGGCCCAGGCCCAGGCCCCAGGCCCAGGCCCAGGCCCAGGCCCAGGCCCAGGCCCAGGGCAGGCCCAGGCCCAGGCCCAGGCCCAGGCCCAGGCCCAGGGCCCAGGCCCAGGCCCAGGCAGGCCCAGGCCCAGGCCCAGGCCCAGGCCCAGGCCCAGGCCCAGGCCCAGGCCCAGGCCCAGGGCCCAGGCCCAGGCCCAGGCCCAGGCCAGGCCCAGGCCCAGGCCCAGGCCCAGGGCCCAGGCCCAGGCCCAGGCCCAGGCCAGGCCCAGGCCCAGGCCAGGCCCAGGCCCAGGCCCAGGCCCAGGCCCAGGCCCAGGCCCAGGCCCAGGCCCAGGCCCAGGCCCAGGCCCAGGCCCAGGCCCAGGCCCAGGCCCAGGCCCAGGCCCAGGCCCAGGCCCAGGCCCAGGCCCAGGCCCAGGCCCAGGGCCCAGGCCCAGGCCCAGGCCCAGGCCCAGGCCCAGGCCCAGGCCCAGGCCCAGGCCCAGGCCCAGGCCCAGGCCCAGGCCCAGGCCCAGGCCCAGGCCCAGGCCCAGGCCCAGGCCCAGGCCCAGGCCCAGGCCCAGGCCCAGGCCCAGGCCCAGGCCCAGGCCCAGGCCCAGGCCCCCAGGCCCAGGCCCCCAGGCCCAGGCCCAGGCCAGGCCCAGGCCCAGGCCCAGGCCAGGCCCAGGCCCAGGCCCAGGCCCAGGCCCAGGCCCAGGCCCAGGCCCAGGCCCAGGCCCAGGCCCAGGCCCAGGCCCAGGCCCAGGCCCAGGCCCAGGGCCCAGGCCCAGGCCCAGGCCCCCAGGCCCAGGCCCAGGCCCAGGCCCAGGCCCAGGCCCCAGGCCCAGGCCCAGGCCCCCCAGGCCCAGGCCCAGGGCCCAGGCCCAGGCCCAGGCCCAGGCCCAGGCCCAGGCCCCAGGCCCAGGCCCCCAGGCCCAGGCCCAGGCCCCCAGGCCCAGGCCCAGGCCCAGGCCCAGGCCCAGGCCCAGGCCCAGGCCCAGGCCCAGGCCCAGGCCCAGGGCCCAGGCCCAGGCCCAGGCCAGGCCCCAGGCCCAGGCCCAGGCCCAGGCCCAGGCCCAGGCCCAGGCCCAGGCCCAGGCCCAGGCCCAGGCCCAGGCCCAGGCCCAGGCCCAGGCCCAGGCCCAGGCCCAGGCCCAGGCCCCCAGGCCCAGGCCCAGGCCCAGGCCCAGGCCCAGGCCCAGGCCCAGGCCCAGGCCCAGGCCCAGGCCCAGGCCCAGGCCCAGGCCCAGGCCCAGGCCCAGGCCCAGGCCCAGGCCCAGGCCCCAGGCCCAGGCCCAGGCCCAGGCCCAGGCCCAGGCCCAGGCCCAGGCAGGCCCAGGCCCAGGCCCAGGCCCAGGCCCAGGCCCAGGCCCAGGCCCAGGCCCAGGCCCAGGCCCAGGCCCAGGCCCAGGCCCAGGCCCAGGCCCAGGCCCAGGCCCAGGCCCAGGCCCAGGCCCAGGCCCAGGCCCAGGCCCAGGCCCAGGCCCAGGCCCAGGCCCAGGCCCAGGCCCAGGCCCAGGCCCAGGCCCAGGCCCAGGCCCAGGCCCAGGCCCAGGCCCCCAGGCCCAGGCCCAGGCCCAGGCCCAGGCCCAGGCCCAGGCCCAGGCCCAGGCCCAGGCCCAGGCCCAGGCCCAGGCCCAGGCCCAGGCCCAGGCCCAGGCCCAGGCCCAGGCCCAGGCCCAGGCCCAGGCAGGCCCAGGGCCAGGCCCAGGCCCAGGCCCAGGCCCAGGCCCAGGCCCAGGCCCAGGCCCAGGCCCAGGCCCAGGCCCAGGCCCAGGCCCAGGCCCAGGCCCAGGCCCAGGCCCAGGCCCAGGCCCAGGCCCAGGCCCAGGCCCAGGCCCAGGCCCAGGCCCAGGCCCAGGCCCAGGCCCAGGCCCAGGCCCAGGCCCAGGCCCAGGCCCAGGCCCAGGCCCAGGCCCAGGCCCAGGCCCAGGCCCAGGCCCAGGCCCAGGCCCAGGCCCAGGCCCAGGCCCAGGCCCAGGCCCAGGCCCAGGCCCAGGCCCAGGCCCAGGCCCAGGCCCAGGCCCAGGCCCAGGCCCAGGCCCAGGCCCAGGCCCAGGCCCAGGCCCAGGGCCCAGGCCCAGGCCCAGGCCCAGGCCCAGGCCCAGGCCCCCAGGCCCAGGCCCAGGCCCAGGCCCAGGCCCAGGCCCAGGCCCAGGCCCAGGCCCAGGCCCAGGCCCAGGCCCAGGCCCCCAGGCCCAGGCCCAGGCCCAGGCCCAGGCCCAGGCCCAGGCCCAGGGCCCAGGCCCAGGCCCCCAGGGCCCAGGCCCAGGCCCAGGCCCAGGCCCAGGCCCAGGCCCAGGCCCAGGCCCAGGCCCAGGCCCAGGCCCAGGCCCAGGCCCAGGCCCAGGCCTGAGGCCCAGGCCCAGGCCCAGGCCCAGGCCCAGGCCCAGGCCCAGGCCCAGGCCCAGGCCCAGGCCCAGGCCCAGGCCCAGGCCCAGGCCCAGGCCCAGGCCCAGGCCCAGGCCCAGGCCCAGGCCCAGGCCCAGGCCCAGGCCCAGGCCCAGGCCCAGGCCCAGGCCCAGGCCCAGGCCCAGGCCCAGGCCCAGGCCCAGGCCCAGGCCCAGGCCCAGGCCCAGGCCCAGGCCCAGGCCCAGGCCCAGGCCCAGGCCCAGGCCCAGGCCCAGGCCCAGGCCCAGGCCCAGGCCCAGGCCCAGGCCCAGGCCCAGGCCCAGGCCCAGGCCCAGGCCCAGGCCCAGGCCCAGGCCCAGGCCCAGGCCCAGGCCCAGGCCCAGGCCCAGGCCCAGGCCCAGGCCCAGGCCCAGGCCCAGGCCCAGGCCCAGGCCCAGGCCCAGGCCCAGGCCCAGGCCCAGGCCCAGGCCCAGGCCCAGGCCCAGGCCCAGGCCCAGGCCCAGGCCCAGGCCCAGGCCCAGGCCCAGGCCCAGGCCCAGGCCCAGGCCCAGGCCCAGGCCCAGGCCCAGGCCCAGGCCCAGGCCCAGGCCCAGGCCCAGGCCCAGGCCCAGGCCCAGGCCCAGGCCCAGGCCCAGGCCCAGGCCCAGGCCCAGGCCCAGGCCCAGGCCCAGGCCCAGGCCCAGGCCCAGGCCCAGGCCCAGGCCCAGGCCCAGGCCCAGGCCCAGGCCCAGGCCCAGGCCCAGGCCAGCAGGCCCAGGCCCAGGCCCAGGCCCAGGCCCAGGCCCAGGCCCAGGCCCAGGCCCAGGCCCAGGCCCAGGCCCAGGCCCAGGCCCAGGCCCAGGCCCAGGCCCAGGCCCAGGCCCAGGCCCAGGCCCAGGCCCAGGCCCAGGCCCAGGCCCAGGCCCAGGCCCAGGCCCAGGCCCAGGCCCAGGCCCAGGCCCAGGCCCAGGCCCAGGCCCAGGCCCAGGCCAGGCCCAGGCCCAGGCCCAGGCCCAGGCCCAGGCCCAGGCCCAGGCCCAGGCCCAGGCCCAGGCCCAGGCCCAGGCCCAGGCCCAGGCCCAGGCCCAGGCCCAGGCCCAGGCCCAGGCCCAGGCCCAGGCCCAGGCCCAGGCCCAGGCCCAGGCCCAGGCCCAGGCCCAGGCCCAGGCCCAGGCCCAGGCCCAGGCCCAGGCCCAGGCCCAGGCCAGGCCCAGGCCCAGGCCCAGGCCCAGGCCCAGGCCCAGGCCCAGGCCCAGGCCCAGGCCCAGGCCCAGGCCCAGGCCCAGGCCCAGGCCCAGGCCCAGGCCAGGCCCAGGCCCAGGCCCAGGCCCAGGCCCAGGCCCAGGCCCAGGCCCAGGCCCAGGCCCAGGCCCAGGCCCAGGCCCAGGCCCAGGCCCAGGCCCAGGCCCAGGCCCAGGCCCAGGCCCAGGCCCAGGCTCAGGCCCAGGCCCAGGCCCAGGCCCAGGCCCAGGCCCAGGCCCAGGCCCAGGCCCAGGCCCAGGCCCAGGCCCAGGCCCAGGCCCAGGCCCAGGCCCAGGCCCAGGCCCAGGCCCAGGCCCAGGCCCAGGCCCAGGCCCAGGCCCAGGCCCAGGCCCAGGCCCAGGCCCAGGCCCAGGCCCAGGCCCAGGCCCAGGCCCAGGCCCAGGCCCAGGCCCAGGCCCAGGCCCAGGCCCAGGCCCAGGCCCAGGCCCAGGCCCAGGCCCAGGCCCAGGCCCAGGCCCAGGCCCAGGCCCAGGCCCAGGCCCAGGCCCAGGCCCAGGCCCAGGCCCAGGCCCAGGCCCAGGCCCAGGCCCAGGCCCAGGCCCAGGCCCAGGCCCAGGCCCAGGCCCAGGCCCAGGCCCAGGCCCAGGCCCAGGCCCAGGCCCAGGCCCAGGCCCAGGCCCAGGCCCAGGCCCAGGCCCAGGCCCAGGCCCAGGCCCAGGCCCAGGCCCAGGCCCAGGCCCAGGCCCAGGCCCAGGCCCAGGCCCAGGCCCAGGCCCAGGCCCAGGCCCAGGCCCAGGCCCAGGCCCAGGCCCAGGCCCAGGCCCAGGCCCAGGCCCAGGCCCAGGCCCAGGCCCAGGCCCAGGCCCAGGCCCAGGCCCAGGCCCAGGCCCAGGCCCAGGCCCAGGCCCAGGCCCAGGCCCAGGCCCAGGCCAGGCCCAGGCCCAGGCCCAGGCCCAGGCCCAGGGCCCAGGCCCAGGCCCAGGCCCAGGCCCAGGCCCAGGCCCAGGCCCAGGCCCAGGCCCAGGCCCAGGCCCAGGCCCAGGCCCAGGCCCAGGCCCAGGCCCAGGCCCAGGCCCAGGCCCAGGCCCAGGCCCAGGCCCAGGCCCAGGCCCAGGCCCAGGCCCAGGCCCAGGCCCAGGCCCAGGCCCAGGCCCAGGCCCAGGCCCAGGCCCAGGCCCAGGCCCAGGCCCAGGCCCAGGCCCAGGCCCAGGCCCAGGCCCAGGCCCAGGCCCAGGCCCAGGCCCAGGCCCAGGCCCAGGCCCAGGCCCAGGCCCAGGCCCAGGCCCAGGCCCAGGCCCAGGCCCAGGCCCAGGCCCAGGCCCAGGCCCAGGCCCAGGCCCAGGCCCAGGCCCAGGCCCAGGCCCAGGCCCAGGCCCAGGCCCAGGCCCAGGCCCAGGCCCAGGCCCAGGCCCAGGCCCAGGCCCAGGCCCAGGCCCAGGCCCAGGCCCAGGCCCAGGCCCAGGCCCAGGCCCAGGCCCAGGCCCAGGCCCAGGCCCAGGCCCAGGCCCAGGCCCAGGCCCAGGCCCAGGCCCAGGCCCAGGCCCAGGCCCAGGCCCAGGCCCAGGCCCAGGCCCAGGCCCAGGCCCAGGCCCAGGCCCAGGCCCAGGCCCAGGCCCAGGCCCAGGCCCAGGCCCAGGCCCAGGCCCAGGCCCAGGCCCAGGCCCAGGCCCAGGCCCAGGCCCAGGCCCAGGCCCAGGCCCAGGCCCAGGGCCCAGCCAGGCCCAGGCCCAGGCCCAGGCCCAGGCCCAGGCCCAGGCCCAGGCCCAGGCCCAGGCCCAGGCCCAGGCCCAGGCCCAGGCCCAGGCCCAGGCCCAGGCCCAGGCCCAGGCCCAGGCCCAGGCCCAGGCCCAGGCCCAGGCCCAGGCCCAGGCCCAGGCCCAGGCCCAGGCCCAGGCCCAGGCCCAGGCCCAGGCCCAGGCCCAGGCCCAGGCCCAGGCCCAGGCCCAGGCCCAGGCCCAGGCCCAGGCCCAGGCCCAGGCCCAGGCCCAGGCCCAGGCCCAGGCCCAGGCCCAGGCCCAGGCCCAGGCCCAGGCCCAGGCCCAGGCCCAGGCCCAGGCCCAGGCCCAGGCCCAGGCCCAGGCCCAGGCCCAGGCCCAGGCCCAGGCCCAGGCCCAGGCCCAGGCCCAGGCCCAGGCCCAGGCCCAGGCCCAGGCCCAGGCCCAGGCCCAGGCCCAGGCCCAGGCCCAGGCCCAGGCCCAGGCCCAGGCCCAGGCCCAGGCCCAGGCCCAGGCCCAGGCCCAGGCCCAGGCCCAGGCCCAGGCCAGGCCCAGGCCCAGGCCCAGGCCCAGGCCCAGGCCCAGGCCCAGGCCCAGGCCCAGGCCCAGGCCCAGGCCCAGGCCCAGGCCCAGGCCCAGGCAGGCCCAGGCCCAGGCCCAGGCCCAGGCCCAGGCCCAGGCCCAGGCCCAGGCCCAGGCCCAGGCCCAGGCCCAGGCCCAGGCCCAGGCCCAGGCCCAGGCCCAGGCCCAGGCCCAGGCCCAGGCCCAGGCCCAGGCCCAGGCCCAGGCCCAGGCCCAGGCCCAGGCCCAGGCCCAGGCCCAGGCCCAGGCCCAGGCCCAGGCCCAGGCCCAGGCCCAGGCCCAGGCCCAGGCCCAGGCCCAGGCCCAGGCCCAGGCCCAGGCCCAGGCCCAGGCCCAGGCCCAGGCCCAGGCCCAGGCCCAGGCCCAGGCCCAGGCCCAGGCCCAGGCCCAGGCCCAGGCCCAGGCCCAGGCCTAGGCCCAGGCCCAGGCCCAGGCCCAGGCCCAGGCCCAGGCCCAGGCCCAGGCCCAGGCCCAGGCCCAGGCCCAGGCCCAGGCCCAGGCCCAGGCCCAGGCCCAGGCCCAGGCCCAGGCCCAGGCCCAGGCCCAGGCCCAGGCCCAGGCCCAGGCCCAGGCCCAGGCCCAGGCCCAGGCCCAGGCCCAGGCCCAGGCCCAGGCCCAGGCCCAGGCCCAGGCCCAGGCCCAGGCCCAGGCCCAGGCCCAGGCCCAGGCCCAGGCCCAGGCCCAGGCCCAGGCCCAGGCCCAGGCCCAGGCCCAGGCCCAGGCCCAGGCCCAGGCCCAGGCCCAGGCCCAGGCCCAGGCCCAGGCCCAGGCCCAGGCCCAGGCCCAGGCCCAGGCCCAGGCCCAGGCCCAGGCCCAGGCCCAGGCCCAGGCCCAGGCCCAGGCCCAGGCCCAGGCCCAGGCCCAGGCCCAGGCCCAGGCCCAGGCCCAGGCCCAGGCCCAGGCCCAGGCCCCCAGGCCCAGGCCCAGGCCCAGGCCCAGGCCCAGGCCCAGGCCCAGGCCCAGGCCCAGGCCCAGGCCCAGGCCCAGGCCCAGGCCCAGGCCCAGGCCCAGGCCCAGGCCCAGGCCCAGGCCCAGGCCCAGGCCCAGGCCCAGGCCCAGGCCCAGGCCCAGGCCCAGGCCCAGGCCCAGGCCCAGCGCCCAGGCCCAGGCCCAGGCCCAGGCCCAGGCCCAGGCCCAGGCCCAGGCCCAGGCCCAGGCCCAGGCCCAGGCCCAGGCCCAGGCCCAGGCCCAGGCCCAGGCCCAGGCCCAGGCCCAGGCCCAGGCCCAGGCCCAGGCCCAGGCCAGGCCAGGCCCAGGCCAGGCCCAGGCCCAGGGCCCAGGCCCAGGCCCAGGCCCAGGCCCAGGCCCAGGCCCAGGCCCAGGCCCAGGCCCAGGCCCAGGCCCAGGCCCAGGCCCAGGCCCAGGCCCAGGCCCAGGCCCAGGCCCAGGCCCAGGCCCAGGCCCAGGCCCAGGCCCAGGCCCAGGCCCAGGCCCAGGCCCAGGCCCAGGCCCAGGCCCAGGCCCAGGCCCAGGCCCAGGCCCAGGCCCAGGCCCAGGCCCAGGCCCAGGCCCAGGCCCAGGCCCAGGCCCAGGCCCAGGCCCAGGCCCAGGCCCAGGCCCAGGCCCAGGCCCAGGCCCAGGCCCAGGCCCAGGCCCAGGCCCAGGCCCAGGCCCAGGCCCAGGCCCAGGCCCAGGCCCAGGCCCAGGCCCAGGCCCAGGCCCAGGCCCAGGCCCAGGCCCAGGCCCAGGCCCAGGCCCAGGCCCAGGCCCAGGCCCAGGCCCAGGCCCAGGCCCAGGCCCAGGCCCAGGCCCAGGCCCAGGCCCAGGCCCAGGCCCAGGCCCAGGCCCAGGCCCAGGCCCAGGCCCAGGCCCAGGCCCAGGCCCAGGCCCAGGCCCAGGCCCAGGCCCAGGCCCAGGCCCAGGCCCAGGCCCAGGCCCAGGCCCAGGCCCAGGCCCAGGCCCAGGCCCAGGCCCAGGCCCAGGCCCAGGCCCAGGCCCAGGCCCAGGCCCAGGCCCAGGCCCAGGCCCAGGCCCAGGCCCAGGCCCAGGCCCAGGCCCAGGCCCAGGCCCAGGCCCAGGCCCAGGCCCAGGCCCAGGCCCAGGCCCAGGCCCAGGCCCAGGCCCAGGCCCAGGCCCAGGCCCAGGCCCAGGCCCAGGCCCAGGCCCAGGCCCAGGCCCAGGCCCAGGCCCAGGCCCAGGCCCAGGCCCAGGCCCAGGCCCAGGCCCAGGCCCAGGCCCAGGCCCAGGCCCAGGCCCAGGCCCAGGCCCAGGCCCAGGCCCAGGCCCAGGCCCAGGCCCAGGCCCAGGCCCAGGCCCAGGCCCAGGCCCAGGCCCAGGCCCAGGCCCAGGCCCAGGCCCAGGCCCAGGCCCAGGCCCAGGGCCCAGGCCCAGGCCCAGGCCCAGGCCCAGGCCCAGGCCCAGGCCCAGGCCCAGGCCCAGGCCCAGGCCCAGGCCCAGGCCCAGGCCCAGGCCCAGGCCCAGGCCCAGGCCCAGGCCCAGGCCCAGGCCCAGGCCCAGGCCCAGGCCCAGGCCCAGGCCCAGGCCCAGGCCCAGGCCCAGGCCCAGGCCCAGGCCCAGGCCCAGGCCCAGGCCCAGGCCCAGGCCCAGGCCCAGGCCCAGGCCCAGGCCCAGGCCCAGGCCCAGGCCCAGGCCCAGGCCCAGGCCCAGGCCCAGGCCCAGGCCCAGGCCCAGGCCCAGGCCCAGGCCCAGGCCCAGGCCCAGGCCCAGGCCCAGGCCCAGGCCCAGGCCCAGGCCCAGGCCCAGGCCCAGGCCCAGGCCCAGGCCCAGGCCCAGGCCCAGGCCCAGGCCCAGGCCCAGGCCCAGGCCCAGGCCCAGGCCCAGGCCCAGGCCCAGGCCCAGGCCCAGGCCCAGGCCCAGGCCCAGGCCCAGGCCCAGGCCCAGGCCCAGGCCCAGGCCCAGGCCCAGGCCCAGGCCCAGGCCCAGGCCCAGGCCCAGGCCCAGGCCCAGGCCCAGGCCCAGGCCCAGGCCCAGGCCCAGGCCCAGGCCCAGGCCCAGGCCCAGGCCCAGGCCCAGGCCCAGGGCCCAGGCCCAGGCCCAGGCCCAGGCCCAGGCCCAGGCCCAGGCCCAGGCCCAGGCCCAGGCCCAGGCCCAGGCCCAGGCCCAGGCCCAGGCCCAGGCCCAGGCCCAGGCCCAGGCCCAGGCCCAGGCCCAGGCCCAGGCCCAGGCCAGGCCCAGGCCCAGGCCCAGGCCCAGGCCCAGGCCCAGGCCCAGGCCCAGGCCCAGGCCCAGGCCCAGGCCCAGGCCCAGGCCAGGCCCAGGCCCAGGCCCAGGCCCAGGCCCAGGCCCAGGCCCAGGCCCAGGCCCAGGCCCAGGCCCAGGCCCAGGCCCAGGCCCAGGCCCAGGCCCAGGCCCAGGCCCAGGCCCAGGCCCAGGCCCAGGCCCAGGCCCAGGCCCAGGCCCAGGCCCAGGCCCAGGCCCAGGCCCAGGCCCAGGCCCAGGCCCAGGCCCAGGCCCAGGCCCAGGCCCAGGCCCAGGCCCAGGCCCAGGCCCAGGCCCAGGCCCAGGCCCAGGCCCAGGCCCAGGCCCAGGCCCAGGCCCAGGCCCAGGCCCAGGCCCAGGCCCAGGCCCAGGCCCAGGCCCAGGCCCAGGCCCAGGCCCAGGCCCAGGCCCAGGCCCAGGCCCAGGCCCAGGCCCAGGCCCAGGCCCAGGCCCAGGCCCAGGCCCAGGCCCAGGCCCAGGCCCAGGCCCAGGCCCAGGCCCAGGCCCAGGCCCAGGCCCAGGCCCAGGCCCAGGCCCAGGCCCAGGCCCAGGCCCAGGCCCAGGCCCAGGCCCAGGCCCAGGCCCAGGCCCAGGCCCAGGCCCAGGCCTAGGCCCAGGCCCAGGCCCAGGCCCAGGCCCAGGCCCAGGCCCAGGCCCAGGCCCAGGCCCAGGCCCAGGCCCAGGCCCAGGCCCAGGCCCAGGCCAGGCCCAGGCCCAGGCCCAGGCCCAGGCCCAGGCCCAGGCCCAGGCCCAGGCCCAGGCCCAGGCCCAGGCCCAGGCCCAGGCCCAGGCCCAGGCCCAGGCCCAGGCCCAGGCCCAGGCCCAGGCCCAGGCCCAGGCCCAGGCCCAGGCCCAGGCCCAGGCCCAGGCCCAGGCCCAGGCCCAGGCCCAGGCCCAGGCCCAGGCCCAGGCCCAGGCCCAGGCCCAGGCCCAGGCCCAGGCCCAGGCCCAGGCCCAGGCCCAGGCCCAGGCCCAGGCCCAGGCCCAGGCCCAGGCCCAGGCCCAGGCCCAGGCCCAGGCCCAGGCCCAGGCCCAGGCCCAGGCCCAGGCCCAGGCCCAGGCCCAGGCCCAGGCCCAGGCCCAGGCCCAGGCCCAGGCCCAGGCCCAGGCCCAGGCCCAGGCCCAGGCCCAGGCCCAGGCCCAGGCCCAGGCCCAGGCCCAGGCCCAGGCCCAGGCCCAGGCCCAGGCCCAGGCCCAGGCCCAGGCCCAGGCCCAGGCCCAGGCCCAGGCCCAGGCCCAGGCCCAGGCCCAGGCCCAGGCCCAGGCCCAGGCCCAGGCCCAGGCCCAGGCCCAGGCCCAGGCCCAGGCCCAGGCCCAGGCCCAGGCCCAGGCCCAGGCCCAGGCCCAGGCCCAGGCCCAGGCCCAGGCCCAGGCCCAGGCCCAGGCCCAGGCCCAGGCCCAGGCCCAGGCCCAGGCCCAGGCCCAGGCCCAGGCCCAGGCCCAGGCCCAGGCCCAGGCCCAGGCCCAGGCCCAGGCCCAGGCCCAGGCCCAGGCCCAGGCCCAGGCCCAGGCCCAGGCCCAGGCCCAGGCCCAGGCCCAGGCCCAGGCCCAGGCCCAGGCCCAGGCCCAGGCCCAGGCCCAGGCCCAGGCCCAGGCCCAGGCCAGGCCCAGGCCCAGGCCCAGGCCCAGGCCCAGGCCCAGGCCCAGGCCCAGGCCCAGGCCCAGGCCCAGGCCCAGGCCCAGGCCCCAGCCAGGCCCAGGCCCAGGCCCAGGCCCAGGCCCAGGCCCAGGCCCAGGCCCAGGCCCAGGCCCAGGCCCAGGCCCAGGCCCAGGCCCAGGCCCAGGCCCAGGCCCAGGCCCAGGCCCAGGCCCAGGCCCAGGCCCAGGCCCAGGCCCAGGCCCAGGCCCAGGCCCAGGCCCAGGGCCCAGGCCCAGGCCCAGGCCCAGGCCCAGGCCCAGGCCCAGGCCCAGGCCCAGGCCCAGGCCCAGGCCCAGGCCCAGGCCCAGGCCCAGGCCCAGGCCCAGGCCCAGGCCCAGGCCCAGGCCCAGGCCCAGGCCCAGGCCCAGGCCCAGGCCCAGGCCCAGGCCCAGGCCCAGGCCCAGGCCCAGGCCCAGGCCCAGGCCCAGGCCCAGGCCCAGGCCCAGGCCCAGGCCCAGGCCCAGGCCCAGGCCCAGGCCCAGGCCCAGGCCCAGGCCCAGGCCCAGCAGCCCAGGCCCAGGCCCAGGCCCAGGCCCAGGCCCAGGCCCAGGCCCAGGCCCAGGCCCAGGCCCAGGCCCAGGCCCAGGCCCAGGCCCAGGCCCAGGCCCAGGCCCAGGCCCAGGCCCAGGCCCAGGCCCAGGCCCAGGCCCAGGCCCAGGCCCAGGCCCAGGCCCAGGCCCAGGCCCAGGCCCAGGCCCGGCCCAGGCCCAGGCCAGGCCCAGGCCCAGGCCCAGGCCCAGGCCCAGGCCCAGGCCCAGGCCCAGGCCCAGGCCCAGGCCAGGCCAGGCCCAGGCCCAGGCCCAGGCCCAGGCCCAGGCCCAGGCCCAGGCCCAGGCCCAGGCCCAGGCCCAGGCCCAGGCCCAGGCCCAGGCCCAGGCCCAGGCCCAGGCCCAGGCCCAGGCCCAGGCCCAGGCCCAGGCCCAGGCCCAGGCCCAGGCCCAGGCCCAGGCCCAGGCCCAGGCCCAGGCCCAGGCCCAGGCCCAGGCCCAGGCCCAGGCCCAGGCCCAGGCCCAGGCCCAGGCCCAGGCCCAGGCCCAGGCCCAGGCCCAGGCCCAGGCCCAGGCCCAGGCCCAGGCCCAGGCCCAGGCCCAGGCCCAGGCCCAGGCCCAGGCCCAGGCCCAGGCCCAGGCCCAGGCCCAGGCCCAGGCCCAGGCCCAGGCCCAGGCCCAGGCCTAGGCCCAGGCCCAGGCCCAGGCCCAGGCCCAGGCCCAGGCCCAGGCCCAGGCCCAGGCCCAGGCCCAGGCCCAGGCCCAGGCCCAGGCCCAGGCCCAGGCCCAGGCCCAGGCCCAGGCCCAGGCCCAGGCCCAGGCCCAGGCCCAGGCCCAGGCCCAGGCCCAGGCCCAGGCCCAGGCCCAGGCCCAGGCCCAGGCCCAGGCCCAGGCCAGGCCCAGGCCCAGGCCCAGGCCCAGGCCCAGGCCCAGGCCCAGGCCCAGGCCCAGGCCCAGGCCCAGGCCCAGGCCCAGGCCCAGGCCCAGGCCCAGGCCCAGGCCCAGGCCCAGGCCCAGGCCCAGGCCCAGGCCCAGGCCCAGGCCCAGGCCCAGGCCCAGGCCCAGGCCCAGGCCCAGGCCCAGGCCCAGGCCCAGGCCCAGGCCCAGGCCCAGGCCCAGGCCCAGGCCCAGGGCCCAGGCCCAGGCCCAGGCCCAGGCCCAGGCCCAGGCCCAGGCCCAGGCCCAGGCCCAGGCCCAGGCCCAGGCCCAGGCCCAGGCCCAGGCCCAGGCCCAGGCCCAGGCCCAGGCCCAGGCCCAGGCCCAGGCCCAGGCCCAGGCCCAGGCCCAGGCCCAGGCCAGGCCAGGCCCAGGCCCAGGCCCAGGCCCAGGCCCAGGCCCAGGCCCAGGCCCAGGCCCAGGCCCAGGCCCAGGCCCAGGCCCAGGCCCAGGCCCAGGCCCAGGCCCAGGCCCAGGCCCAGGCCCAGGCCCAGGCCCAGGCCCAGGCCCAGGCCCAGGCCCAGGCCCAGGCCCAGGCCCAGGCCCAGGCCCAGGCCCAGGCCCAGGCCCAGGCCAGGCCCAGGCCCAGGCCCAGGCCCAGGCCCAGGCCCAGGCCCAGGCCCAGGCCCAGGCCCAGGCCCAGGCCCAGGCCCAGGCCCAGGCCCAGGCCCAGGCCCAGGCCCAGGCCCAGGCCCAGGCCCAGGCCCAGGCCCAGGCCCAGGCCCAGGCCCAGGCCCAGGCCCAGGCCCAGGCCCAGGCCCAGGCCCAGGCCCAGGCCCAGGCCCAGGCCCAGGCCCAGGCCCAGGCCCAGGCCCAGGCCCAGGCCCAGGCCCAGGCCCAGGCCCAGGCCCAGGCCCAGGCCCAGGCCCAGGCCCAGGCCCAGGCCAGGCCCAGGCCCAGGCCCAGGCCCAGGCCCAGGCCCAGGCCCAGGCCCAGGCCCAGGCCCAGGCCCAGGCCGGCCCAGGCCCAGGCCCAGGCCCAGGCCCAGGCCCAGGCCCAGGCCCAGGCCCAGGCCCAGGCCCAGGCCCAGGCCCAGGCCCAGGCCCAGGCCCAGGCCCAGGCCCAGGCCCAGGCCCAGGCCCAGGCCAGGCCCAGGCCCAGGCCCAGGCCAGGCCCAGGCCCAGGCCCAGGCCCAGGCCCAGGCCCAGGCCCAGGCCCAGGCCCAGGCCCAGGCCCAGGCCCAGGCCCAGGCCCAGGCCCAGGCCCAGGCCCAGGCCCAGGCCCAGGCCCAGGCCCAGGCCCAGGCCCAGGCCCAGGCCCAGGCCCAGGCCCAGGCCCAGGCCCAGGCCCAGGCCCAGGCCCAGGCCCAGGCCCAGGCCCAGGCCCAGGCCCAGGCCCAGGCCCAGGCCCAGGCCCAGGCCCAGGCCCAGGCCCAGGCCCAGGCCCAGGCCCAGGCCCAGGCCCAGGCCCAGGCCCAGGCCCAGGCCCAGGCCCAGGCCCAGGCCCAGGCCCAGGCCCAGGCCCAGGCCCAGGCCCAGGCCCAGGCCCAGGCCCAGGCCCAGGCCCAGGCCCAGGCCCAGGCCCAGGCCCAGGCCCAGGCCCAGGCCCAGGCCCAGGCCCAGGCCCAGGCCCAGGCCCAGGCCCAGGCCCAGGCCCAGGCCCAGGCCCAGGCCCAGGCCCAGGCCCAGGCCCAGGCCCAGGCCCAGGCCCAGGCCCAGGCCCAGGCCCAGGCCCAGGCCCAGGCCCAGGCCCAGGCCCAGGCCAGGCCCAGGCCCAGGCCCAGGCCCAGGCCCAGGCCCAGGCCCAGGCCCAGGCCCAGGCCCAGGCCCAGGCCCAGGCCCAGGCCCAGGCCCAGGCCCAGGCCCAGGCCCAGGCCCAGGCCCAGGCCCAGGCCCAGGCCCAGGCCCAGGCCCAGGCCCAGGCCCAGGCCCAGGCCCAGGCCCAGGCCCAGGCCCAGGCCCAGGCCCAGGCCCAGGCCCAGGCCCAGGCCCAGGCCCAGGCCCAGGCCCAGGCCCAGGCCCAGGCCCAGGCCCAGGCCCAGGCCCAGGCCCAGGCCCAGGCCCAGGCCCAGGCCCAGGCCCAGGCCCAGGCCCAGGCCCAGGCCCAGGCCCAGGCCCAGGCCCAGGCCCAGGCCCAGGCCCAGGCCCAGGCCCAGGCCCAGGCCCAGGCCCAGGCCCAGGCCCAGGCCCAGGCCCAGGCCCAGGCCCAGGCCCAGGCCCAGGCCCAGGCCCAGGCCCAGGCCCAGGCCCAGGCCCAGGCCCAGGCCCAGGCCCAGGCCCAGGCCCAGGCCCAGGCCCAGGCCCAGGCCCAGGCCCAGGCCCAGGCCCAGGCCCAGGCCCAGGCCCAGGCCCAGGCCCAGGCCCAGGCCCAGGCCCAGGCCCAGGCCCAGGCCCAGGCCCAGGCCCAGGCCCAGGCCCAGGCCCAGGCCCAGGCCCAGGCCCAGGCCCAGGCCCAGGCCCAGGCCCAGGCCCAGGCCCAGGCCCAGGCCCAGGCCCAGGCCCAGGCCCAGGCCCAGGCCCAGGCCCAGGCCCAGGCCCAGGCCCAGGCCCAGGCCCAGGCCCAGGCCCAGGCCCAGGCCCAGGCCCAGGCCCAGGCCCAGGCCCAGGCCCAGGCCCAGGCCCAGGCCCAGGCCCAGGCCCAGGCCCAGGCCCAGGCCCAGGCCCAGGCCCAGGCCCAGGCCCAGGCCCAGGCCCAGGCCCAGGCCCAGGCCCAGGCCCAGGCCCAGGCCCAGGCCCAGGCCCAGGCCCAGGCCCAGGCCCAGGCCCAGGCCCAGGCCCAGGCCCAGGCCCAGGCCCAGGCCCAGGCCCAGGCCCAGGCCCAGGCCCAGGCCCAGGCCCAGGCCCAGGCCCAGGCCCAGGCCCAGGCCCAGGCCCAGGCAGCCAGGCCCAGGCCCAGGCCCAGGCCCAGGCCCAGGCCCAGGCCCAGGCCCAGGCCCAGGCCCAGGCCCAGGCCCAGGCCCAGGCCCAGGCCCAGGCCCAGGCCCAGGCCCAGGCCCAGGCCCAGGCCCAGGCCCAGGCCCAGGCCCAGGCCCAGGCCCAGGCCCAGGCCCAGGCCCAGGCCCAGGCCCAGGCAGGCCCAGGCCCAGGCCCAGGCCCAGGCCCAGGCCCAGGCCCAGGCCCAGGCCCAGGCCCAGGCCCAGGCCCAGGCCCAGGCCCAGGCCCAGGCCCAGGCCCAGGCCCAGGCCCAGGCCCAGGCCCAGGCCCAGGCCCAGGCCCAGGCCCAGGCCCAGGCCCAGGCCCAGGCCCAGGCCCAGGCCCAGGCCCAGGCCCAGGCCCAGGCCCAGGCCCAGGCCCAGGCCCAGGCCCAGGCCCAGGCCCAGGCCCAGGCCCAGGCCCAGGCCCAGGCCCAGGCCCAGGCCCAGGCCCAGGCCCAGGCCCAGGGCCCAGGCCCAGGCCCAGGCCCAGGCCCAGGCCCAGGCCCAGGCCCAGGCCCAGGCCCAGGCCCAGGCCCAGGCCCAGGCCCAGGCCCAGGCCCAGGCCCAGGCCCAGGCCCAGGCCCAGGCCCAGGCCCAGGCCCAGGCCCAGGCCCAGGCCCAGGCCCAGGCCCAGGCCCAGGCCCAGGCCCAGGCCCAGGCCCAGGCCCAGGCCCAGGCCCAGGCCCAGGCCCAGGCCCAGGCCCAGGCCCAGGCCCAGGCCCAGGCCCAGGCCCAGGCCCAGGCCCAGGCCCAGGCCCAGGCCCAGGCCCAGGCCCAGGCCCAGGCCCAGGCCCAGGCCCAGGCCCAGGCCCAGGCCCAGGCCCAGGCCCAGGCCCAGGCCCAGGCCCAGGCCCAGGCCCAGGCCCAGGCCCAGGCCCAGGCCCAGGCCCAGGCCCAGGCCCAGGCCCAGGCCCAGGCCCAGGCCCAGGCCCAGGCCCAGGCCCAGGCCCAGGCCCAGGCCCAGGGCCCAGGCCCAGGCCCAGGCCCAGGCCCAGGCCCAGGCCCAGGCCCAGGCCCAGGCCCAGGCCCAGGCCCAGGCCCAGGCCCAGGCCCAGGCCCAGGCCCAGGCCCAGGCCCAGGCCCAGGCCAGGCCCAGGCCCAGGCCCAGGCCCAGGCCCAGGCCCAGGCCCAGGCCCCCAGGCCCAGGCCCAGGCCCAGGCCCAGGCCCAGGCCCAGGCCCAGGCCCAGGCCCAGGCCCAGGCCCAGGCCCAGGCCCAGGCCCAGGCCCAGGCCCAGGCAGGCCAGGCCCAGGCCCAGGCCCAGGCCCAGGCCCAGGCCCAGGCCCAGGCCCAGGCCCAGGCCCAGGCCCAGGCCCAGGCCCAGGCCCAGGCCCAGGCCCAGGCCCAGGCCCAGGCCCAGGCCCAGGCCCAGGCCCAGGCCCAGGCCCAGGCCCAGGCCCAGGCCCAGGCCCAGGCCCAGGCCCAGGCCCAGGCCCAGGCCCAGGCCCAGGCCCAGGCCCAGGCCCAGGCCCAGGCCCAGGCCCAGGCCCAGGCCCAGGCCCAGGCCCAGGCCCAGGCCCAGGCCCAGGCCCAGGCCCAGGCCCAGGCCCAGGCCCAGGCCCAGGCCCAGGCCCAGGCCCAGGCCCAGGCCCAGGCCCAGGCCCAGGCCCAGGCCCAGGCCCAGGCCCAGGCCCAGGCCCAGGCCCAGGCCCAGGCCCAGGCCCAGGCCCAGGCCCAGGCCCAGGCCCAGGCTCAGGCCCAGGCCCAGGCCCAGGCCCAGGCCCAGGCCCAGGCCCAGGCCCAGGCCCAGGCCCAGGCCCAGGCCCAGGCCCAGGCCCAGGCCCAGGCCCAGGCCCAGGCCCAGGCCCAGGCCCAGGCCCAGGCCCAG
>NW_025317683.1:0-39569 GCF_018873765.1 Telopea speciosissima
TATGTGGAAATACATATCGATTCGAAGGTCACGACCCTCAACTTCGCATCCACAAGTCTTATAAGAGATAAGTACACCTTTTAGAGAATCGAAAACCTAAAAAAGTACAGAAATGCCCTTAAATAACCCCAAACGACCCACCTGGTCTGTTTTAAAACGAAAATGAACATATGCCAAAATATGTACAGATTCGAAGGCCACGACCCTCAACATCGCATCCACGCGTTTAAAAAGAGATAAGGACACTTTTTAGAAAATACCAGACCCAAAAAAGTACAGAAATGCCCCCAAATAACCCCAAACGACCCACCCGCTCTAGTTTAAACTGAAAATGAACATATGCCGAAATAGGTATCGATTCGAAGGTCATGACCCTCAACATCGCAACCACACGTTTAATAAGAGCTAACGACACCTTTTAGAAAATCCGAAACCCAAAAAAGTACATAAATGCCCCCAAATAACCCCGAACAACCCACCTGGTCTGGTTTAAACCAAAAATGAACATATGCTGAAACGGGTATCGCTTCGAAGGTCACGACCCACAACATCGCATCCACACGTCTAATTAGAGATAAGGAACCTTTTTAGAAAATTCCAAACCCAAAAAAGTACAGAAATGCCCCAAAATAACCCCAAACGACCCACCCGGTCTGGTTCAATCCGAGGATGAACATATGCCGAAATAGGTATCGATTCGAAGGTCACAACCCTCAACATTGCATCCACACATCTAATAAGAGATGAGGGTACTTTTTAGATAAAACCAAACCCCAATAAGTATAGAAATGCCCCCCAAATAACCCCAAACGACCCACCCGGTCTGGTTCAAATCGAAAATGAACATATGTCGAAATAGGTATCGATTCCAAGGTCACGACCCTCAACATCGCATCCACACGTCCAATTAGAGATAAGGGCACTTTTTTTAGAATCCCAAACCACAAAAAGTACAGAAATGCCTCGTGGATATCTTGGTAGTCTTCCTCATCTGAGCTGTTGTCAATATCTCCCCCTATATGGGCAAGAGAGACTTCTTTGGTCAGAGCTTGTCCAATAGCTAGTGCTGAGACTGCTTTAAGGAGGTGAGGTGTGACTCTGGTGATTTCAGTCCCTTCTTCTTCTTCAGGAACCAGGTGAGATATTTCGGATGATGAGAAACCATACTTGCACAATGGTGTCATTATCTCGAGACCCTCTAATCCATACTCCAAGAAATCCAACTTCTGAAGCCGGTTGATGGATGCTATACCTCTACCTTGGTCACATGGTTGCCCGCCTGTTCGGATATTCCTGTCATAGTTGGTTCGGGCGCAATAAACGTAAATCTGTATCCTTTCTGCCCGTGCTTGCCGTGACTGGTCATCTCTTCCTGAATACCACGGGATGGGCTGGATCAATGTAGTAGGATCTTGGGATGGTGTCTCTTCCTGCAGCATGTTCACTGATCTTGTAGACAACTCTGGGGAATAGGTCCCCTTCATCAGTGGTTGTGAGATTTTCCATGCAGGTATTTGGTATTCTACCCATGTGGCACCTTTTGACTTTGGATGATAGAAAGGGGAATCGGGCCGATCCACTTCCTGAGACACCTCTTGTTGAATCTGTGGTTCTTTTTCCTCCTTAAGTTTCTTGGTCAACATTGCTATATAGATGTGTGCCTTCATTAGCTTCCTCTTTCCAACTGGATGAATCAAGGTGTTAGGATCTGCTTGATCGGCATCCTCTTGAAGCATATTTACTCCATGGTTAGGTAGAGGACTTGTGGTGACATTTGGCGGCTGCTTCTTCTGAAGTTCAATTTTGCCCTCGTCAATCAAGTCCTGGATCGCATGCTTAAGAGCTAGGCATCTATCCATATGATGGCCTTGTTGGTCGTGGTAATGACAGTACAGATTGGGCTTATACCAGGTAGGTGGATTGTTCAAATCCACAGGCTTAGGAGGAATGGAATTGATCATTCCCTGTTTCTTGAGCTTGGTGAATAACAATGAGGGCGTCATTCCTTCAAAGTTGAAATTCCTCCTGGATGCTTCAGATTCAGTTTGGATCACAAGAGGGGTGGATCCTGTGGCTACCACCTAGACTTCTGCCGCCTGACTGCTTGTCCCTACAGCATTTCCTCCTTTGGCTCTTGGGCTTTTCCTTGCCGAATAGCTTCCTGATGCTTCACGGGTCATACCCTAATTCTGCCTTATTTTAAAGATCTTATCTTCAATCTTCTTCCCGATTGTCATAAGAGCATCAAATGTTTTGATGTGTTGGTAGTATATCTTCTCACGGTACTCCCCATACAGATTTTCTAACAATATCTCGACCTGCTCCTCCTCAGTAGGGTGGTTCCACATTTTCGCGGCCTTCTCCCTGAACCGCATGATGTAGTTTGAGAACTCTTCACTTGGTTCTTGCCTCAAGGTTTCCAATTCTCTTCGAGTAACATCCATCTCAGTGTTGTATGAATATTGCTTAGTGAAGGCTTTAACCACAGAGGCCCATGACTGGGTTTGGGTGTGATCAAGCTGGGTTAACCACCTCAAAGCAGATCCGACCAAAGAATATAAGAACGCCTGTCCCATTTGGTTTTCAGAAAGTCCCCATGATCTGGCAATGGTGGCAAAAATCTTGAGATGAGCCCTAGGATATCCCGATCCGTCGAACTTATCCAATTTCCATTTGAAATCTTCGGGGATTTTCCCTTCGGGAAAGAACACCAGGTCTTCTTCATCTTTTTCTTTGACTTTGCCCTTGACAACCACTTCCAACTCGGCTACTTTTTCTCTCATTTTCTTCTTCTTTTCAGTTTCAGGAGGGTCCATAGGGTGGCTATCTTCCCCTTCTTCTACTAGTATGATGATTGGAGTCTTGAGGGTTGTGGGGTTAGTTTTTCGGACTTCTTGCTCTGCTGGTCCAGCTATGGATCCGCCCCTAGATAGTTCATTGACGGACTGAACTAGTTGTGCCATGAGTTGCCGCATTTCGGCCATGTCTACTTGTAGCCTATCCACTCGATCTTCGACGTGACTTTCAGACAAGTGATCCTCCGGAGGATTCATGTTACTCACAAGTGATATCTCAGAAGATGAACTAGAAGAATGAGAAGGAATCAGGATCTTGAGGAGAATGGTGGGCTGGCTCGAGTCAACCTTCCGCCGCGTCGGACCCAGATGAATGAGGACGGAATCGTGCTTCTACGAAAGAGAGAAGAATACCTAGTTTAGACCCTAAGAAGGCTAAAGAAGAATTTTATTTTATTTATCTATTTTTTTTTTACTTTTTTTTCCTTTTGAGTTTTTTATGATTTTTTTTTTGGTATTTTATGACATTTGTTTAATATTATTTTATTATTTTATTCGACTCAAGTAATCGGAGTGGTCATCGGAGTTTCAGCAGACTCCTTTTGAGACCTGACTTCGAATGCCGTCATTGCCCAAGCATTTTCGAATACAACAACAAAAAACAAACAAAAGAAAGATCCTAGTTACCGGGTTATTGATGATTATGTCTGGAGTCAAGATGAGATGCCTTCTTTTTTTTTTTTCGAGGGACATGTAAGGTTCCATTATATGGAAGTAGACTTCCATTTTTCTTTGAGGGACCATCGTGGGACTATGGAATTCCTTATCTTTGATGGTATCTCATATCAAAACCAGGTTAATCGTCAAATGACCCTAAACTCGGTCTTTCTTACAGCTAACAAAGGTTAGTTTGTGTCGTACCCTAATCATATGTGGTCTATTTTCCTACATGATGCATGTAATGGGTAGGCTTCCATAGGACAGAACAAGGCCACCCTTGACAGAATCGATATACCTATCGCTCGTGGTCGCGAATTGTAGGCACGTGGTTCTTTTGATATACCTGGAGAATAGGTCACACAAACTTAGAGTATTCGAGCTAGTGCCTTTTTTGAGTGGCAAAGCACTCCACAACACACAAGTGAATACCCTCGTTGGTGATTCTGAACTCGTATAGTAAATATCAAGGGTTGTAGCTTCGCCGCGAATTACCCATGACTACTCATGGGGTCCAACGACTAACTACGGGGGTAAGAGGAGTTCCCATGCAGTGTATGTGTGCAAGAAAGTGGTACAGGAAGTGGCTATCATCCGATCTCAGAGTACTTAGCATGATGTGCCTCACCTCCCCGAGGGTAAAGGCACGACAGGGAGTACCCTCGCCGTTTGATTTCACTTCGAGTACTATGCATGATGCGGTTAGTACACACAAGGGTTAGCCAGACAAACATATTATGGTATTTATTTATTCATTTATTTTTTTTTTTTTGTATTTTGTTTTGTATATTTTTTTTATTATATTCTTTTATTATCATTATTTTTTTCCTTTTTTTTTTGTAAAAGTTTAGAGAGAACATTCTGTCATTTATTGATAGCACCTATTTAGAGAGTTTAACCTCGGGTGGACATTTTCCCACCACTTCCCCAGTGAAGTCGCCACTGTAAGTACCGCGGTCCTTTGGGACGAAGGTTTCCTCGGCCCTTGCCCTTTGTGGTATATGACGACATAGGGTTTTGGGAGATACATGTGTGTGTGTGTATGGATGTGGATAACATTGTCAATGTATGATATCGATAAATGGGGGATTATGATCATGTATTAAAATATGATAATATAATGAGAAGTCGCCACCTAGGGTTAGGGCCTAGGACCCATTAGTGTAGCCCTACCCGTTGTGAGCGGAATCGGGCTACGTGACTCCATATGGTCCGACCAAAGGTTCGGGTAAGGGGTCAGGTTACGAGTGTGGGAAGGTGTTAGGCACCCACCTCGCCCGGCCGAAGCCGGTCTCTCTGTGTTAGATGCTACATAAGGACGAATGTTGTCTCTCTCTTATTACGGGGGATGGGGGATATTATGAACTACATTCAGATGCTATGAATTGAACTAAAGCATAATAAACTATATTATATATGTGAAAAATGCAGACTAAAATGGTAAAATATGAAAGGGCTACATTGGATCAACAAAAATGCAATAATTATACCTGTATGGTTGTATGCCCCTGGCTCAGGGGAGATGGACGAATGGACCGATGCTGCTTCTTTCTCGGCAGAGTAACGGCTCTTTCGAGTGATTTGGAAAAGAGTAAACAGACAGAATAACGTCTGTAACAAAGGAGTTTCGATGGTTATCCGTGCACAGATGGGATACCAAAGCCAAGGAGCCAAAGCGCTCTATACTCAGAGGGTCAACCGAAGGATCTATCCGCCACAAGAAAACTTCAAGCACTCACACACTCATGAGAGAAGGAAGGGAAATGAGGATGCAAAGGGGGGAAAAGAGGCTAGGAATCACTTGGGGAGGGTCTCTCCACCCAAAATTCCTTGGGAAATGTGGGAGGGGACCCTCCTATTTATAGGGAGGGACCCTTTCTCTCTCCTGGCTGGATAAGTCTTCCACGGCGCCGTGGGTGACGTCAGCAGGCTGATGTCATACCCCCTCATGGCGCCGTGGAAATCCGGTACACATCCACACGGTGCCGTGGGAAGGCGTCCACGGCGCCGTGGGAAGAGTCCACTGCGTCGTGGGAGCGCAATGCCATTTTTCCTTTTTTTGGGCCTAAAATGGGCCATTTTGTGCTCAGTATGGTTCTTGATTTTATGGGTCAGGTATCTTTGGGTCTGAAAAGAGGGAAAGTGCGTCATCCATCATCCATGTCCCGTTGTCATCATCGCCAATTAGGGGGTGACAAAAAATCAGCGTCTGCAGTAATCATGATCTGATACCGGCTAATAAGAATTGAATATAATTGTTGTGTTATTTACTTCTGTTCAATTACTCAAATCACTGCATAATGACTGTCCGATGATCAACATTGTGAATTCTTCTATGATGATTGTAAATGTTTGACTAGATGCCGTAGTTGGCTTGGAAATGGGGCCTGTGGTAGCCCATATTATGGGGTACGGTTGACACCGCTTGACTCATACGATGCCATATAGACATGGGGCTCGAGATTCATCACCCGTGCCACGCACCCTTGCCAATAAGGGTTAAGGTGTTGGATGCCTGTGGAGACGACCATCAGAAATGAGAAAAGAGAAAAAGAAATGAATAGAACACCGGAATGGTGCACATGGGCTATAATCCAGAAAAGAAAAGAAAGAAAGAAATGGATTGTCCCATGGGTTAATCATAGAGGGCTGGTCGGGCCTGCCGTTGTGACTAATGTGGGAGCTGACTGGTCCTCTCCGACAACTCAATGGGTGCATCGCGGGAAGGGGTTAGAAGCCCGCACCAGGGATACATGTATTGGGGATTGTAGTGGCACAGACCCGACTTAGTTGTAATGGTAGGTGGCTAATAATAGAATCTGGACTTGCATATCATGTAGGATCATATGAATTGTGGATTGTGATTGCATGTGCATGCATGATTGATGTTATTTGCTCACGAGCTCAGTGGGGATCACACTCTATTGTGCAATGTTCTTCTTAGATGATTTTGCAGGTGGATGCCACTGTGGCATGGCGGGCCATCTCAAGGAGGAGACTTTTGGTTGTTACGATGATATTGGTGTGGACCCCGATGGAAGTCATACCTATCCTGTGCACATATTCGGTGGTTGTTGATGAAGACCATTGAAGTGTGTTCATGACAGCTTTTTGACATGGGGACTCCTTTTGGGTTATTTGGAGTTATCCCCGTTCTGACTTGGTCGTTGTAGTTTTACTTTTCTTTCTTTATGGGGTTGAGTATGCTTGCCCTGTATATGTCTTTGTATATAGTACTGTACTTATTAGCTTTGTTTCTTTGTTTTCTTAGTGTGTGGGTTGATGGGAAATGTAAAACTTTTATATGTATATATTATCACTGTTTCCCCGTATCGCTATGCTTCCTTTTATTATTGAACTGTAGGTTTATCTGTTACACTCTGATCTTACCTAAGATAAAGAGATGGTTGTGATTCCATGATCGTAAGCACAGCTTATAGATCCGTGGGATTTGGCAGATTGCCGTTATGAAATTCGGGTCACCAACCAAATCCTCCTACGGGGTGGTTTGGGGTGTGACAGTCACGACCCTCAACATCGCATCCACATGTCTATTAATAGATAAGGACAATTTTTAGAGCATCCCAAAACCAAAAAAGTAAAGAAATGCCCCCAAATAACCCCAAACGACCCACCCGGTCTGGTTTAAACAAAAAATGAACATATGTCGAAATAGGTATCGATTCGCAGGTCACAACCCTCAACATCGCATCCACACGTTTAATAAGAGATAAGGACACTTTTTAGAAAATCCCAAGCCCAAAAAACTACAAAAATGCCCCCAAATAACCCCAAACGAACAACCCGGTCTGGTTTAAACCGACAATGAACATATGCCAAAATAGGTATCGATTCGAAGGTCAAGACCCTCAACATCGCATCCACACGTCTAATAAGAGATAAAGACACCTTTTAGAAAATACAAAACGAAAAAACGTACAGAAGTGCCCCCAAATACCCCAAACGACCCACCCTTTCTAGTTTGAACCGAAAATGAACATAAGCCAAAATAGGTTTCGATTCAAAGGATACAACCCTCAACATCGTATCCACACGTCTAATAATGGAAAAGGACACTTTTCAAAAAATTCCAGGCCCAAAAAAGTACAGAAATGCCCCCAAATAACCCACAACGACCCACCCTGTCTGGTTTAAACCGAAAATGAACATATGTCAATATAGGTATCGATTTGAAGGTCACAACCCTCAACATCGTATCTACACGTCTAATAAGAGATAACGACACTTTTTGAAAAATCCCAAACCCAAAAAAGTACAGAAATGCCCCCAAATAACCCAAAACAACCCACCCGGTCTGGTTTAAAACGAAAATTAACAAAAGTCGAAATAGGTACCGATTTGAAGGCCACGGTACTCAACATCGTATCCACACGTCTAATAAGAGATAATGATATTTTTTAGAAAATACCGAACCCAATAAAGTAAAGAAATACCCCAAAATAACCCCATACGACCCACCCGGTCTAGTTTAAACCGAAAAGAACATATGTCAAAATTGGTATCGAGTCGATGGTCATGACCCTCAACATCGCATCCACACCTTTAATAAGAGATAAGGGCACTTTTTAGAAAATACCAAACCCAAAAAAGTACAGAAATGCCCCCAAAGAACCCCAAACGTCCCACCCGGTCTAGTTTAAACTGAAATTGAACACATGCCAAAATAGGTATCGATTCGAAGGTCACGACCCTCAACATAGCATCCACACGTCTAGTATGAGATAAGGGCAATTTTTAGAGAATCCCAAAACCAAAAAGTACAGAAATGCCACCAAATAACCCCTAACGACCCTCCTAGTCTGGTTTAAACCGAAAGTGAACAGATGCTGAAATAGGTATCGATTCGAAGGTCACGACTTTCAACATTGCATCCATACTTCTAATAAGAGATAAAGACACTTTTTAGAAAATACCAAACCCAAAAAGGTTTAGAAATGCCCCCAAATAACCCCAAACGACCCACTCGGTCTGGTTTAAACAGAAATAGAACATATGTTGAAATAGGTACTGATTCGAAGGTCACGACCCTCAACATCGGATACACACCTCTACCAAGAGATAAGGACACTTTTTAGAAAATACCAAACCAAAATAGTACAGAAATGCCCCCAACTAACCCCAAACGACCCACCCGGCCTCGTTTAACAGAAAAAGGAACATATGCCGAAATAGGTATCAATTCGAAGGTCACGACCCTCAACACAGCATCCACACGTCTAATAAGAGACAAGGACAATTTTTAGAAAATCCTAAACCCAAAAAAGTACATAAATACCCCCAAACAACCCCTAACGACTCACCCGGTCTGGTTTAAACCGGAAATGAATATATGCCGAAATAGGTATCGATTCGAAGGTCACGACCCTCAAAATCGTATCCACACATCTAATAAAGGATATGGACACTTTTTAGAAAATAGCAAACCATAAAAGTACAGAAATACCACCAAATAACCCCAAACGAACCACCTGGTCTAGTTTAAACCGAAAATGAACATATGTCGAAATAGGTATCGATTCGCAAGTCACAACCCTCAACATCGCATCCACATGTCTAAAAGAGATAAGGACACTTTTTAGAAAATTCCTAACCAAAAAAAGTACAGAAATGCCCCCAAATAATTGCGAACGATCCACCTGATCTGGTTCAAACCGAAAATGAACATATGTCGAAATACATATCGATTCGAAGGCCCGACCCTAAACATCGCATCCACACGTCTAATAAGAGATAAGGACACTTTTTAGAGAATCCCAAATCCAAAAAAGTACAGAAATGCCCCCAAAAAGCCTCAAACGACCCACCCAGTCTGGTTTAAAGCGACAATGAACAAATATCGAAATAAGTATCGATCCGAAGGTCACGACCTTCAACATCGCATGCACACGTCTAATAAGAGATAAAGACACTTTTTACAAAATCCCAAGACCAAAAAAGTACAAAAATGCCCCCAAATAACCCCAAACAACCCACCCGGTTGGGTTTAAACTGACAATGAACATATGCCAAAATAGGTACCGATTCGAAGGTCACGACCCTCAACATCGCATCCACCTGTCTAATAAGAGATAAGGACACTTTTTCAAAAATATCAAACCCAAAAAAATATGGAAATGCCCTCAAATAACACCAAACGACCCACCCAGTTTGATTTAAACGAAAAATGAACGGATGCCGAAATAGGAATCGATTCGAAGGTCACGACCCTCAACATCGCATCCACATGTCTAATAATAGATAAGGACACTTTTTAGAGGATCCCAAACCCAAAAAAGTATAGAAATGCCCCCAAATAGCCCCAAACGACCCACCCGGTCTGGTTTAAACCGAAAATAGACATATCGAAATATGTATCAATTCAAAGATCACGACCCTCAACATCACACCCACACGTCTAATAAGAGATAAGGACACTTTTTCGAAAATCCCAAACCCATAAAAGTACAGAAATGCCCCCAAATATCCACAAACAACCACCCGGTCTGGTTTAAACCAAAAATCAACATATGCCGAAATAGGTATCGATTCGAAGGTCATGACCCTCAACATCGAATCCACACGTCTAATAAGAGATAAGGAAACTTTTAAGAAAATACCAAACCCAAAAAAGTACAATAATGCCCCCAAATAACCCCAAATGTCCGACCCGGTCTGGTTTAAACTGAAAAAGGAACATATACCCGAATAGGTATCAATTCGAAGGTCACGACCCTCAACATAGCATCCACACGTCTAATAAGAGACAAGGACAATTTGTAGAAAATCCTAAACCCAAAAAAGTACATAAATGCCCCCAAACAACCCCTAACGACCCACCTGGTCTGGTTTAAATTGGAATAGAATATATGCCGAAATAGGTATCGATTCGAAGGTCACCACCCTCAACATCGCATCCACACATCTAATAAAGGATATGGATAATTTTTAGAAAATAGCAAACCATAAAAGTACAGAAATGCCACCAAATAACCCCAAACCAACCACCTGGTCTAGTTCAAACTGAAAATGAACATATGTCGAAATAGGTATCAATTCGCAGGTCACAACCCTCAACATCGCAACCACACATCCAAAAGAGATAAGGACACTTTTTATAAAATTCCTAACCAAAAAAAGTACAGAAATGCCCCCAAATAACTCCAAACGATCCACCATGTCTGGTTCAGACCGAAAATGAACATATGTCAAAATACGTATCGATTCGAAGGTCACGACCCTTGACATCGCTTTTTAGAGATAAGCACACTTTTTAGAGAATCCTAAACCCAAAAAAGTACATAAATGCCCCCAAAAAACCTCAAACGACCTACCCAGTCTGGTTTAAAGCGAAAATGAACAAATGTCGAAATAGGTATCGATTCGAAGGTGGTCAAGTGCCTAGTGCACTTGGTAGCTAGTGGTGCGTAAAGGCCCATTGCTACCAGGAGGTCATGAGTTCAAGTCTCCTGGTTCACATCCTACATCCCCCCCTTACCTATCAAAAAAAAAAAAAAAAAAAAGGTATCGATTCGAAGGTCATGACCTTCAACATCGCATGCACACATCTAATAAGAGATAAAGACATTTTTTACAAAATCCAGAGACCAAAAAAGTACAAAAATGCTCCCAAATAACCCCAAACGACCCACCCGGTTGGGTTTAAACTGACAATGAACATATGCCGAAATAGGTACCGATTCGAAGGTCACGCCTCAACATCGCATCCACATGTCTAATAAGAGATAAGGACACTTTTAGAACATACAAACCCAAAAAGTCGAAATGCCCCAAATAACTCCAACGACCCACCTTCGGTTTAAACCAAAATGAACATAAGCCAAAATAGGTATCGATTCGAAGGTCACGACCCTCAACATCGCATCCACACGTCTAATAAGAGATAAGGGCACTTTTTAGAAAATCCCAAGCCCAAAAAACTTCAGAAATGCCCCCAAATAACCCCGAACGCCCCATCCTGTCTAGTTTAAACCGAAAATAAACATATGTCGAAATGGGTATCGATTCAATGGACACGACCCTCATCATCGCATCCAAATGTCTAATAAGAGATAAGGATACTTTGTCAAAAATACCAAACCCAAAAATGTACGAAAATGCCCTCAAATAACACCAAACGACCCACCCAGTTTGAATTAAACGAAAAATGAACGGATGCCGAAATAGGAATCGATTCGAAGGTCACGACCCTCAACATCGCATCCACACGTCTAATAATAGATAAGGACACCTTTTAGAGAATCCCAAACCCAAAAAAGTATAGAAATGCCCCCAAATAACCCCAAAGGACCCACCCGGTCTGGTTTAAACCAAAAATAGACATGTCGAAATAGGTATCAATTCGAAGGTCACGACCCTCAACATCACATCCACATGTCTAATAAGAGATAATGACACTTTTTACAAAATCCAAAGACCAAAAAAGTACAAAAATGCCCCCAAATAACCCCAAACGACCCACCCGGTTGGGTTTAAACTTACAATGAATATATGCCGAAATAGGTACCAATTTGAAGGTCACGACCCTCAACATCGCATCCACACGTCTAATAAAAGATAAGGACACCTTTTAGAGCATACAAAACCCAAAAATTACAGAAATGCCCCCAAATAACCCTAAATGACCCACCCTTTCTGGTTTAAACCAAAAATGAACATAAGCCGAAATAGATATCGATTCGAAGGTCATGACCCTCAACATCGTATCCACATGTCTAATAAGAGATAATGACACTTTTTAGAAAATCCCAAGCCCAAAAAAGTACAGAAATGCCCCCAAATAACCCCGAACACCCCACCCTGTCTGGTTTAAACCGAAAATGAACATATGTCAAACTAGGTATTGATTCGAAGGTCACGACCCTCAACATCGCATCCACATGTCTAATAAGAGATAAGGACACTTTTTTAAAAATACCAAACCCAAAAAAGTACGAAAATGCCCTCAAATAACACCAAACGACCCACCCAGTTTGATTTAAATGAAAAATGAACGGATGCCGAAATAGGAATCGATTCGAAGGTCACGACTCTCAACATCACATCCACACGTCTAATAATAGATAAAGACACTTTTTAGAGAATCCCAAACCCAAAAATGTACAGAAATGCCCCCAAATAACCCCAAACGACCCACCCGGTCTGGTTTAAACCAAAAATAGACATGTCAAAATATGTATCAATTTGAAGGTCACGACCCTCAACATCACATCCACACGTCTAATAAGAGATAAGGATATTTTTTCAAAAATCCTAAACCCATAAAAGTACAGAAATGCCCCCAAATATCCACAAACAACCACCCGGTCTGGTTTAAATCAAAAATCAACATATGTCGAAATAGGTATCGATTCGAAGGGCATGACCCTCAACATCGAATCCACACGTCTAATAAGAGATAAGGAAACTTTTTAGAAAATACCAAACCCAAAAAAGTACAACAATGCCCCCAAATAACCCCGAACGTCCCACCCAGTCTGGTTTAAACTGAAAATGAACATTTGTCAAATAGGTATCGATTCGAAGGTCACGACCCTCAACATCGCATCCACGTCAAATAAGAGATAAGGACACTTTTTAGAAAATACCAAACCCAAAAAAGTACAGAAATACCCTTTAGTAACCCCAAACGACCCACTTGGTCTGGTTTAAACAAAAAATGAACATATGCCAAAATAGGTATCGATTCGAAGAAACTCAATGCAATCTTAGGGACCACCCTGATGATCCGAATTTGGTTCTTTTGGAGACTGAAGCTAAGGAGAAGTTATGGGAAGCCTTGGTCATTGAAGAAAAGTTCTTGAGGAGGAGAAGTCTAGGGTGAAACATATTCAGCTGGGGGATGGTAATAATAGTTTCTTTCACAAGTCCATGATTTGTAGGCAGAATAGGAAGCATATTCTTAAGATTAAAGGGGAAGGAGGTGAAATTGTTAAGGATCCTAGCCAGATCAAAGATGAAGCTATCTCTTTCTACAAGAAGTTGTTTGGATCTGATTCGGTGGATGGTAGTTGTTTTCCCAACTCGGTCCCCTTGCAGAATGGCCTGTCCCTCTCTCAACAGGGAAGTCTTATTGGTAGGGTGTCCAATAAGGAGATTATGGAGGTTGTGTTTGCTATGAAAAATTACAAAGCTCCAGGACCGGATGGGTTTGGGGCTGCTTTTTTCAAACATTCTTGGGATGTGGTTGGTGAAGATTTGACTCTAGCAGTGAAATGGTTCTTTAGTAAGTCTTGCCTCCCTAGTTCGATTAATGCTACTTTTATTAGTCTTATTCCAAAGACGGGGGATGTCTCTTCCTTTGCTGGTTATAGGCCCATAGCCCTTTGCAATCTTTTTTATAAGATCATCACAAAAATCTTATCTAATAGATTACAAGGAGTGGTTGGGCAGGTGGTGAGTGATTCCCAGTCTGCATTTATCAAGGGAAGGTCTATTGTGGACAACATCCTTGTCTGTCATGATGTGGTCTGAGGGATTGAGCAGAAAGGCACTAGTCCTACAGCAGTTTTAAAGATTGGCCTTCATAAAGCTTATGACTCCCTTAGTAGGAAATTCTTGTTTGAGATGAAGAAAAGAATGGGTTTCCCTTAGAAGTTCATTGGTTGGGTGAAGGCTTGTGTCGACACTCCCTATTTTTCCATTTTATTAAATGGGAGTCCAGCTGGCTATTTTAAAGGGGGAAGGGGAATTCGACAGGGGGACCCCATGTCTCCCTATTTGTTCACTATTGCAATGGAGGTGTTTTCAGCCTTGATGAGGAAGTTGGAGGTTGAGAGTAGGATCAGTCTTCTCCCCAGATGTAAGAGCTCCCACCTCTCTCACCTTATCTTTGCAGATGATTTGATGATCTTTGTGAAGGCTACTACGGACTCTATTTTGGCCTGCCTGGGGGCCTTGGATGAGTTTCATACCTACTCTGGGTTGAAGCTCAACAGGGCTAAGTCCTCTATTATTTTAGGGGGCCTTACCCACACGGCCAGACTACAACTTTTGGAATTAACGAATTTTGTGGATACCAAGTTACCTATCCGGTACCTAGGTGTTCCACTTATCTCTCGGAAGCTGGCTTTTGCAGATTGCTCCTCTATTTTGGATCGGGTGCGGAATAGGCTTGATGGTTGGGAAGCGTGTCTTTTATCTTTTGCAGGGCGGTTACAACTCTTGAGCTCTGTTCTTCAAGGCTGCTACATTTATTGGTCAGGGATTTTTGGACTGCCTGGTGCTTTCAAGAGAAAGCTAGAGTCCATCTTCTCCAATTTCCTTTGGTCTGGCCCGTCTCTTGAACGTAAGGTACATTATATTTCTTGGGAGAGGATTTGCAAACCTAAGGCTGAAGGGGGCCTTGGTATTAGAAGAATTTTAGATATGAATACGGCGGGTATTCTTAAGCAAATTTGGTGGATTGCCTCTAAAAAGGACAGTCTTTGGGTTAGGTGGGTTTACACCCGCTATCTAAAAAATGACTCTATTTGGACTGTTAAGATTCCCCAAAACTGCTCTTGGGTTTGGCGAAAAGTTCTCAAGTTTAGAGATTTGGTTGAGCCTCACATCCATCATATTATTGGGAATGGTCAATCTACTAGACTTTGGTTGGATAATTGGCATGCTAAAGGGGTTTTGATTAAAAGGTTTGGGGATCGGGTTCGGTATGATGTTGGTTCTACCCGGTTTGCCTTGGTTTCGGACTTTATTAGAGGTGGTCTATGGCATTTGCCCCCCCAGGGCTCTTTTGATCTGATTACTATTTCTAGGGATCTCCCCAGTATTCCCATTGTGAATGGGGAGGAGGATCTTATTATTTGGAAGGAAACCCCTAATGGCCTCTTTACTACTAAGTCGGCTTGGGAACTTGTGAGAAGCAGTGCTACTAAGGTGGTTTGGCATAGCCTTGTTTGGTTTCCTGGTTTCTTACCTAGGCATTCCTGTACTACTTGGAGATGTCTTATGGGTGGGCTCCCAACAAAGGACCAACTTATTAGCAGGAATATTGGGTTGGGCAGAATTGCGTCCTGTGTTGGGGGGGGGGGGGTTTGGAGAGTCATGCCCATCTATTTTTTGAATGTCCCTTTTCAAAGACCATTTGGGATAGGGTTAGTTCTAAGTGCTCTCAAAGTGGTAAAGGACCTGCTGGTTTTTTTGATGTGGTTAATTGGCTCTCTCATGTGGTTTGTGCTAATGACAAGTTAGATGTTATCCCCAAGTTGGTTTTCTGTGCTACAGTTTATCATGTTTGGTGGGAGAGAAATCAATGCCTCTTTAGTAATCAATCAAGGTCTTATGAGAAAATCCTTCAAGATATCAACTTTGATGTGGTCACTAAAGGTTCTCATTGTCCGATTTTGGCTGCCCATACCCCTAGAAATCAGTTCTTGGTTGATATTTGGGGGATCCAGGTGCAATGGGCAGTCTCGGCCCCCAAAGCTTGTTCTTGGCCGAAACCCCCTACTCACTTGGTCACGCTCCATTGTGATGGGTCCTTGAGTGGAGATAGAGCTTCTTATGGCGGTCTTGTTCGTAATACCACAGGAGATCCGATCCTGGCTTATGCTGGTAAAGGTGTGGAGGCTTTGGTTCTTAGCATGGAGTTGTTAGCCATTCACAGGGGGGTGGCACTGTGTTTAGAGAGGAATCTTCGACATGTTTCTATTAGATCTGATTCGAAGTTGGCAGTTGAGATTCTCACTAGTGTGTTCAGTTGCCCTTGGAATGTATATGTTTTGAAAAACCAAATCATCTCTAGTCTAAACCAATTGACTCACTATGAAGTGAGGCATGTTTGGAGGGAATTGAACCAGCCGGCAGATTTTATTGCTTCCAATAATTGTGGGGATGGGGAAGCTATTTTGTATCCTCCTGAGTTTCATGATGACCTGATGCGGCTGATCCTTGATGATGCTTCTGGTAAGGTCCAGTTTAGGCCTCCGTGATTGGGTTGGGTGGCTTTTCCTTGTAGTTACGAGGGGTTTGCCCTCAGCGGTGTGGGGCCTCTTCCTCCTCCTTAGGTCTGTCTAAGGGGTGGGAGAAGGCTGCCTTCTTTTATATCTTTCTTTCCTTCTTCTTTATACACACAACTTACCTATCGAAAAAAAAAAAGGTATCGATTCGAAGTCACGACCCTCCACATAGCATCCACACATCTAATTAGAGATAAGGACACTTTTTAGAAAATCCAAACCCAAAAAAGTATAGAAATGCCCCCACATAACCCCAAACGACCCACCTGGTCTAGTTTAAACCGAAAATGAACATATGTCGAAATAGGTATCGATTCGAAGTCACAACCCTCAACATCTCCTCCACACGTCTAATAAGAGATAAGGACACTTTTTTAGAAAATCCAAATCAAAAAAAAGTACAGAAATGCCCCCAAATAACTCCATACGACCCACTAGGTCTGGTTCGGATCGGAAATGAACATATGTCGAAACACATATTGATAAGGTCACGACCCTCAACATCGCATCGACACATCTAATAAGAGATAAGGACACTTTTGAGAAAATCTTAAGCCCAAAAAAGTACAGAAATGCCCCCAAATAACCCCAAACGACCCACCCAGTCTGATTTAAACGAAAAATGAATAGATGCCGTAATAGGTATCGATTCGAAGGTCACTGTCAAACCCTGCTCCTGATTGGCTGGATTTTTGATTGAAGGGCCGGAACCCCTGGCCAGGCAACCGGGATCACTGTGGAGCATCACTCCACTCAATGAGAACAATGAGAATACCTTGAACAGGTTTCCCTATATACCTGTTAGAAGATGGATAGCAGACCCCTGCAATTGTGCAGCTCACAGTCTGATGTATGACTTGGATCCCTGGTAATCTCTCACCTCCTTATAATGGTGGGACCCACCTTTGAAAAAGTGTGTAAAATCCCCTAGTGGGCATGTGGGGACAATACCCTGACTTAGGGTCAAACCCTGTGCAAGCCCCATTGAATTTCAGCTTGCTGGAATTCTCTGGACGATGGCACTGGGCGATGCAGTAAGGCCCAGAGACATTGCCCAGTGGCTGATTTTGATTATTTTTTATTATTTAAATTATGGGGACCATCCAACATGAACATGGGTACCCTCCACTGATAGAGGGGAGTTTGAGGGACCACCTCATACCCCTGGTTCACTGTGGACCCCACCAGTGAGCCCAGAATCACTCAAAATCAAGTTAAAAATTGATTTTTAAAAAGGGGCGTAAGGACCAAACAGACCTCAGTTTGTCTTGGGTCTATAAATAGGTTGGCTTGGGCTCATTTAGAGCTCTTGCTATCTACTGAAACCAAGAGGGGAGAAAGAGAGGAAAAAGGAGAGAGAAGAAGAAGAAGAAGGAAGAAGTAAGGGAGAAGAAGGGCTGCTGCCACCACCTACCTAGGCTGGAGCCGAGCCCTCCCTGGCTCTGTGCAGGTATAAAATCATTTATAAACACCTGCTGTTCCCATTCCCTCTTTGATTTTTCTGAGTTTATGCTCTCAGGGCAGCCCTAAACTGCTAGGGTTTGCCCAATATTGGTCTAGATCTGCCATGCAGACCTTGTACATGGAAGATCTGAGATCTTTACGCATTTTAAATATTCTGGTTTGCTGCATTTGTGGCCGAAACCTGGCTGTGCCCACCTGCACTGCCAGTTGGCCCTATTTGCTTTGAGAATTGGAACCCTGGGTGCAAGCTAGGGCTGCAAAGTTCAAACCCTAGATGATTGCAGCCCTGGACCCTCTTTTGGCATGCTGTTCCAGCCTTGCATGTGGCTGAAACCAACTCCAAAGTTTAGACAAAACCCTGAACACTATTCATCTAGGCTACTTGGGCAGCCACTGTCAGCCTAATGACGGATCTGATGAAGAATCCAGTTAGACCATGACGTAGGCCACCTTAGGGGCTACTGGACCCCCTTAAAATGCAAAGGATCCAATTAGAGCCCGACCTTGCAGGCCCCACCCTGGAAACTCAGCCTACATCGATTCTACAGGAACTGGGCGATGCACTGGGCGATGTAACAACGCCCAGAGCCAACGCCCAGTGAGTGGAAAATCACTGTTTGAAAATACCAAACCCAAAAAAGTACAGAAATGCCCACTAATAACCCCAAACGACCCAACCAGTCTGGTTTAAACTTAAAATGAACATATGCCGAAATAGGTATCAATTCGCAGGCCACGACCCTCCATAGCGTATCCACCCATCTAATAAGAGATCAGGACACTTTTTAGAAAAAACCAAACCAAAAAAAGTACAGAAATGCCCCCCAAATAACCCCAAACGATCCACCCGGTCAGGTTTAAACAAAAAATTACATATGCCGAAAAAGACATCGATTTGAAGGTCACGACCCTCAACATTGCATCCACAAGTCTAACAAAACATAAGGACACTTTTTAGATAATACCAAACGCAAAAAAAAGTATAGAAATGCCCACAAATAACCCCAAACGACCCACCCGGTCTGGTTTAAATCGAAAATGAACATAAGCTGAAATAGGTATCGATTCGAAGGTCACGACCCTCAACATCGTATCCACACGTCTAATAAGCGATAAGGACAATTTTTAGAAAATCCCAAAGCCCAAAAAGTACAGAAATGCCCCCAAATAACCCCAAACGACCCACTCGGTTAGGTTTAAACCAAAAATGAACATATGCCAAAATAGGTATTGATTCGAAGGTCACAATCCTCTACAACGCATCCACATGTCTAATAAGAGATAATGACACTTTTTAGAAAATATAATACAAAAAAAATTACAAAAATGCCCCTAATTAACAACAAACGACCCACTCGGTCTGGTTTAAATTGAAAATGAGCATATGCCGAAATAGGTATCGATTCAGAGGTAACGACCCTCAACATCGCATCCACACGTCTAATAAGACATAAGGACACTTTTTAGAAAACACCAAACACAAAAAAGTACGAAATGACCCAAAATAACCCCAAACGACCCACCTCGTCTGGTTTAAACCGAAAATGAACATATGTCGAAATAGGTATCTATTCAAAAGTCACGACCCTCAACATTGCATCCACATGTCTAATAAGAGATAAGGACATATTTTAGAGAATCCCAGAACCAAAAAAGTATAGAAATGCCCTCAAATAACCCCAAACGACCCACATGGTCCTGTTTAAACCGAAAATGAACATATGTCAAAATAGGTTTCGATTCGAAGGTCACGACCCTCAACATCGCATTCACACATCAAATAATAGATAATGATACTTTTTAGAAAATTCCAAACCCAAAAAAGTATAGAAATCCACCAAATAACCCCAAACGACCAACCCAGTCTCGTTTAAACCTAAAATGAACTTATGCCGAAATAGGTATCAATTCGAAGGTCATGACCCTCAACATCACATCCACATGTCTAACAAGAGATAAGGACACTTTTTGAAAATACCAAACCCAAAAAAGTATAGAAATGCCCCCAAATAACCCCAAACGTCCCACTCGGTCTGGTTTAAACAAAAAATGAACATATGCCGAAATAGGTATCGATTCGGAGGTCAGGACCCTCAAAATCGCATCCACACATCTAATAAGAGAAAAGGACAATTTTTAGAGAATCCTAACCCCAAAAAGTACAGAAATGCCCCAAAATAACCCCAAACGACCCACCTCGTCTAGTTTACCCCAAAAATTAACATGTCGAAATAGGTATCGATGCGCAGGTCATGACCCTCAACATTGCATCCACACGTCTAATAAGAGATAAGGATACTTTTTAGAAAATACAAAACCCGAAAAAGTATAGAAATGCCCCCAAATAACTCCAAATGACATATCCGGTTTGGTTCGGACCGAAAATGAACATATGTCAAAATATGTATTGAGTCGAAGGTCACGACCCTCAACATCGCATCGACACATCTAATAAGAGATAAGGACACTATTTAGAAAATACCAAACCCAAAAAAGTACAGAAATGCCCCCAAAAAACCCCAAACGACCCACACGATCGGGTTTAAATAAAAAAATGAACATATGTTGAAATACGTATCGATGCGTAGGTCACGACCCTCAACATCGCATCCACACGTCTAATAGGAGATAAGGACACTTTTTAGAAAATACCAAACCCGAAAAAGTACAGAAATTCCCCCAAATAACCCCAAACGACCCACTGGTCTGGTTTAAACCGAAAATGAACATATGTCTAAATAGGTATCGATGCGCTGGTCACGACTCTCAACATCGCATCCACACATCCATTAAGAGATAAGGACACTTTTTACAGAATCCCAAACCCAAAAAAGTACAGAAATGCACCCAAATTACCCCAAATGACCCACTCGGTCTGGTTTAAACCGAAAATGAACATATGTCGAAATAGGGATCAATTCGAAGGTCACGACCCTCAACATCGGACCCACGCATCTAATAAGTGATAAGACACTTTTTAGAAAATCCCAAACCTAATAAGTAGAGAAATGCTGCCAAATAACCCCAAACAACCCACCCGGTCAGGCTTAAACCGAAAATAAACATATTCCAAAATAGGCATCGATTCGAAGGTCACGATCCTCAACATCACATCCACGTCTAATAAGAGATAAGGACACTTTTTAGACCGACCTTGTTTGGTTTAAACCGAAAATGAACATATGTCAAATTACGCATCAATTTCAAGGTCATGACCCCCAACATCGCATCCACAAGACTAATAAGAGATAAGAAACTTTTTAGAAAATCCCAAACCCAAAAAAGTACCGAAATGCCACCAAATAACCCCAAACAACCCATCCGGTCAGGTTTAAACCGAAAATGAACATATGCCAAAATAGGTAACGATTCAAAGGTCACGATCCTCAACATCGCATCGACATGACTAATAAGAAATAAGGACACTTTTTAGAAAAAACCAAACCCTAAAAACTACAGAAATGCCCCCAAATAACCCCAAATGACCCGCTCGGTCTGGTTTAAATAAAAAATGAACATATGCCGAAATAGGTAACGATTCGGAGGTCACGACCCTCAACATCGCAACCACACATCTAATAAGAGATAATGACACTTTTAAGAAAATACCAAACATATAAAAGTACAAAAATGCCACAAAATTATCCCAAACGACCCACCTCGTCTGGTTTAAACTGAAAATGAACATATGTTGAAATAGGTATCGATGCGCTGGTCATGACCCTCAACATCGTATCCACACGTCTAATAATAGATAAGGACACTTTTTAGAAAATACCAAACCCGAAAAAGTATAGAAATGCCCCCAAATAACTCCAAATGACGCGCCCAGTTTGGTTCGGAGAAAAAATAAACATATGTCAAAATACGTATCGATTCGAAGGTCACGACCTTGAACATCACATCCATACATCTAATAAGAGATAAGGACACTATTTAGAAAATACCAAACCTAAAAACGTACAGAAATGCCCCCAAATAACCCCAAATGACCCACCCAATCTGGTTTAAATCGAAAGTGAACATATGTTGAAATACATATCAATTCGAAGGTCACGACCCCCAACATCGCATCCACACGTCTAATAAGAGATGAGACACTTTTAAAAAAATCCTGAACCCCAAAAAGTCCAGAAATGCCCCAAAATTACCCCAAAGGACCCACCCGGTCAGGTTTAAACCGAAAATGAACTTATGTCAAAATAGGTATCGATTCGAAGGTCACGATCCTCAACATCGCATCCACACGTCTAATATGAGATAAGTACACTTTTTAGAAAACACCAAACCCTAAAAAGTGCATAAATGCCCCCAAAAAACCCCAAACAACCCTCTCGATCTGGTTTAAATCGAAAATGAACATATGCCAAAATAAGTATCAATTCGAAGGTCATGACCTTCAACATTGCAACCACACATCTAATAAGAGATAATGACACTTTTAAGAAAATACCAAACACAAAAGTATAGAAATGCCCCCAAATAACCCGAAAAGACCCACCCGGTCTGGTTTAAATCGAAAATGAACATATGTCAAAATAGGTATCGATTCGAAGACCCACAACATCGCACCCACACGTCTAATAAGGGATAAGATAATTTTTAGAAAATCCCAAACCAAAAAAGTATAGAAATGCCCCCAAATAACCCCAAATGACCCACCCTGTCTGGTTTAAACCGAAAATTAACATATGTCGAAATAGGTATCGTTGCGCAGGTCACGACCCTCAACATAGCATCCACATGTCTAATAAGAGATAAGGATACTTTTTAGAGAATACCAAACCCGAAAAACTATAGAAAGGCCCCCAAAGAACCCCAAACGACCCACACGGTCTGGTTTAAATCGAAAATGAACATATGTCGAAATACGTATCGATGCGTAGGTCACGACTCTCAACATCGTATCCACACATCTAATAAGAGATAAGGACACTTTTTACGAAATCTATAACCCAAAAAGTACAGAAATGCCCCCAAATAACCCCAAAGACCCACCCAGTCAGGCTTAAACCGAAAATGAACATATTCCAAAATAGGCATCGATTCAAAGGTCACGATCCTCAACATCACATCCACCCAAATTATAAGAGATAAGGACACTTTTTAGAAAATTCAAAACCCAAAAAAAGTACAGAAATGCCCCCAAATAACCCCAAACAACCCACCCGGTCGGGTTTAAATCGAAAATGAACATATTCCGAAATAGGTATTGATTCGAAGGTGACGATCCTCTACAACGCATCCACACGTCTAATAAGATATAAGGAAAATTTTTAGAGAATTCCAAACCCAAAAAAGAACAGAAATGCCCCCAAATAACACCAAACGACCCACCTTATCTGGTTTAAATCGAAAATGAACATATGTCAAATTATGCATCAATTTAAAGGTCATCACCCCCAACATCGCATCCACATGACAAATAAGAGATAAGACACTTTTTAGAAAATCCCAAACCCAAAAATTACAAAAATTCCCCCAAATAACCCCAAACGACCCACCCGGTCAAGTTTAAACCGAAAATGGACTTATGGCAAAATAGGTATCGATTCAAAGGTAACGATCCTCAACATCACATCGACACGACTAATAAGAAATAAGGACCCTTTTTAGAAAACACCAAACCCTAAAAAGTACAGAAATGCCCCCAAATAGCCCCAAACGACACGCTCGGTCTGGTTTAAATAAAAAATGAACATATGCCGAAATAGGTATCGATTCGGAGGTCATGACCCTCAACATCGCAACCACGCATCTTATAAGAGATAATGACACTTTTTAGAAAATGCCAAACACAAAAAAGTATAGAAATGCCCCAAAATTATCCCAAACAACCCACCTCGTCTAGTTTAAACCGAAAATTAACATATGTCGAAATACGTATCGATGCGCAGGTCATGACCCTCAACATCGCATCCACACGCCTAATAAAAGATAAGGACACTTTTTAGAAAATACCAAACCCAAAAAATTATAGAAATGCCCCCAAATAACTCCAAATGACGCTCCCGGTTTGGTTCAGACCGAAAATAAACACATGTCAAAATACGTATCGATTCGCAGGTCACGACCCTTAACATCGCATCCACACATCTAATAAGAGATAAGGACACTATTTAGAAAACACAAAACCCTAAAAAGTGCAGAAATGCCCCCAAATAACTCCAAACAACCCACTCGGTCTGGTTTAAATCGAAAATGAACATATGCCAAAATAAGTATTGATTCGAAGGTCATGACCCTCAACATTGCAACCACACATCTAATAAAAGATAATGACACTTTTTAGAAAATACCAAACAGAAAAAAGTACAGAAATGCCCCTAAATAACCCCAAAAGACCCACTCGGTCTGGTTTAAACTGAAAATGAACATATGTCAAAATAGGTATCGATTCAAAGGTCACTACCCACAACATCGTACCCACACGTCTAATAAGAGATAAGACAATTTTTCGAAAATCCCAAACCAAAAAACTACAGAAATGCCCCCAAATAACCCCAAACGAACAACCCTGTCTGGTTTAAACCGAAAATGAACATTCGTCGAAATACGTATCAATTCGAAGGTCTCGCCCCCAGCATCGCATCCACACTTCTATTAAGAGATAAGACTCTTTTTAGAAAATCCAAAACCAAAGAAAGTGCAGAAATGCCCCCAAATAACCCCAAACAACCTACCCGGTCAGGGTTAACCCGAAATTGAACCTATGCCAAAATAGGTATCGGTTCAAAGGTCACGATCCTCAACATCGCATCCACACGTCTAATAAGAGGTAAGGACAATTTTTAGAAAACACCAAACCCTAAAAAGTATAGAAATACCCCCAAATAACCCCAAACGACCCACTCGGTCTAGTTTAAACCAAAAATGAACATATGCTGAAATAGGTATTGAATCAGAGGTCACGACCCTCAACATCGGAACCACGCATCTAATAAGAGATAATGACACTTTTTAGAAAATACCAAACACAAAAAGTACATAAATGCCCCAAAATAACCCCAAATGACCCACCTCATCTGGTTTAAACCGAAAATTAACCTATGTCGAAATAGGTATCGATGCGCAGCTCACAACCCACAACATCGCATCCACACGTCTAATAAGAGATAAGGATACTTTTTAGAAAATACAAAACCCGAAAAAGTATAGAAATGCCCCCTAATAACTCCAAATGACACACCCGGCTTCGTTCAGACCGAAAATTAACATATGTCAAAATACGTATCGATTCGAAGGTCACGACCCTCAACATCTCATCCACACATTTAAAAAGAGATAAAGACACTATTTAGAAAATACCAAACCCAAAAAAGTATAGAGAGGCCCCCAAAGAACCCCAAACGACCCACACGGTCTGGTTTAAATAAAAAATGAACATATGTCGAAATACGTATCGATGCGTAGGTCACGACCCTCAACATCGTATCCACACATCTAATAGGAGATAAGGACACTTTTTAGAAAATACCAAACCCAAAAAAGTACAGAAATGCCCCCAAATAACCCCAAACGACCCACCTGGTGTGGTTTAAACCGAAAATGAACATATGTCTAAATAGGCAGCGACGTGCAGGTCAGGACCCTCAACATCATATCCACACATCTAATAAGAGATAAGGACAGTTTTCACAAAATCCCAAACCCAAAAAAGTACAGAAATGCCCCCAAATAACCACAAATGACCCACCTTGTCTGGTTTAAACCGAAAATGAACATATGTCAAATTACGCATCAATTTAAAGGTCATGACCCCCAACATCGCATCCACACGACAAATATGAGATAAGACACTTTTTAGAAAATCCCAAACCTAAAAACTACAGAAATGCCCCCAAATAACACCAAACGACCCTCCCGGTCAGGTTTAAACCGAAAATGAACATATGACAAAATAGGTATCGATTCAAAAGTCACGATCCTCAACATCGCATCGACACGACTAATAAGAAATAAGGACACTTTTTATACAATACCAAACCCTAAAAAGTACAGAAATGCCCCAAATAACCCCAAACGACCCGCTCGGTCCAGTTTAAATCGAAAATGATCATATGCCGAAATAGGTATCGATTCGGAGGTCATGACCCTCAACATCGCAACCACACATCTTATAAGAGATAATGACACTTTTTAGAAGATACCAAACACAAAAGAGTGTAGAAATGCCCCAAAATTATCCCAAATGACCCACCTCGTCTGGTTTAAACCGAAAATTAACATATGTCGAAATACGTATCGATGCGCAGGTCATGACCCTCAACATCGCATCCACACGCCTAATAAAAGATAAGGACACTTTTTAGAAAATACCAAACCCAAAAATTATAAAAATGCCCCCAAATAACCCCAAACGACCCACCCGGTCAGTTTAAACCGAAAATGAACATATGCCAAAATAGGTATCGATTCAAAGGTCACGATCCTCAACATCGCATCGACACGACTAATAAGAAATAAGGACACTTTTTAGAAAACACCAAACCCTAAAAAGTACAGAAATGCCCCCAAATAACCCCAAACGACCCACTCGGTCTAGTTTAAACAAAAAATGAACATATGCCGAAATAGGTATTGATTCGGAGGTCACGACCCTCAACATCGGAACCACGCATCTAATAAGAGATAATGACACTGTTTTGAAAATACCAAACACAAAAAGTACATAAATGCCCCAAAATAACCCCAAACGACCCACCTCGTCTGGTTTAAACCGAAAATTAACATATGTCGAAATAGGTATAGATGCGCTGGTCACGACCCTCAACATAGCATCCACACGTCTAATAAGAGATAAGGATACTTTTTAGAAAATACCAAACCCGAAAAAGTATAGAAATGCCCCCTAATAACTACAAATGACACACCCGATTTCGTTCTGACCGAAAATGAACATATGTCAAAATAAGTATCGATTCGAAGGTCACGACCCTCAACATCACAGCCACACATCTAATAAGAGATAATGACAGTATTTAGAAAATACGAAACACAAAAAAGTACAGAAAGCCCCCAAACGACCCACACAGTCTGGTTTAAATTGAAAATGAACATATGTCAAAATACGTATCGATGCGGAGGTCACGACCCTCAACATTGCATCCACATGTCTAATAGGAGCTAAGGACACTTTTTAGAAAATACCAAACCCAAAAAAGTACAGAAATGCCCCCAAATAACCCCAAACGACCCACTTGGTCTGGTTTAAACCGAAAATGAACATATGTCTAAATAGGTGTCGTTGCCCAGGTCAGGACCCTCAACATCATATCCACACGTCTAATAAGAGATAAGGACACTTTTTACAAAATCCAAAACCCAAAAAAGCACAGAAATGCCCCCAAATAACCCCAAACGACACACCCGGTCAGGCTTAAACTGAAAATGAACATATTCCAAAATAGGCATCGATTTGAAGGTCACGTCCTCAACATCACATCCACACAAATAATAAGAGATAAGGACACTTTTTAGAAAATCCGAAACCCAAAAAAAGTACAGAAATGCCCCCAAATAACCCCAAACAACCCACCCGGTCGGGTTTAAACCAAAAACAAACATATTCCGAAATAGGTATTGATTCGAAGGTCACGATCCTCTACAACGCATCCACACGTCTAATAAGATATAAGGAAACTTTTTAGAGAATTCCAAACCCAAAAAAGTACAGAAATGCCCCCCAAATAACCCCAAACGACCCACCTTATCTGGTTTAAACCAAAAATGAACATATGTCAAATTACGCATCAATTTAAAGATCATGACCCCCAACATCGCATCCACACGACAAATAAGAGATAAGACACTTTTTAGAAAATCCCAAACCCAAAAACTACAGAAATGCCCCCAAATAACACCAAACGACCCTCCCGGTCAGGTTTAAACCTAAAATGAACATATGTTAAAATAGGTATCGATTCAAAGGTCACGATCCTCAACATCGCACCAACACGACTAATAAGAAATAAGGACACTTTTTAGAAAATACCAAACCCTAAAAAGTACAGAAATGCCCCAAATAACCCCAAACGACCCGCTCGGTCTGGTTTAAATAAAAAATGAACATATGCCAAAATAGGTATCGATTCGGAGGTCATGACCCTCAACATCGCAACCACACATCTTATAAGAGATAATGACACTTTTTAGAAGATACCAAACACAAAAAAGTGTAGAAATGCCCCAAAATTATCCCAAATGACCCACCTCTTCTGGTTTAAACCGAAAATTAACATATGTCGAAATACGTATCGATGCGCAGGTCATGACCCTCAACATCGCATCCACACGCCTAATAAAAGATAAGGACACTTTTTAGAAAATACCAAACCCAAAAAATTATAGAAATGCCCCCAAATAACTCCAAATGACGCACCCGGTTTGGTTCGGCCCGAAAATAAATATATGTCAAAATACGTATCAATTCGAAGGTCATGACCCACAACATCGCATCCACACATCTAATAAGAGATAAGGACACTATTTAGAAAATACCAAACACAAAACAGTCCAGAAATGCCGCCAAATTACCCCAAAAGATCCACCCGGTCAGGTTTAAACCGAAAATGAACTTATGTCGAAATAGGTATCGATTCGAAGGTCACAATCCTCAACATCGCATCCACACGTCTAATATGAGATAAGTACACTTTTTAGAAAACACCAAACCCTAAAAAGTGCAGAAATGCCTCCAAATAACCCCAAACAACCCACTCGGTCTGGTTTAAATCGAAAATGAACATATGCCAAAATAAGTATCGATTCGAAGGTCACGACCCACCTCGTTTGGTTTAACCCGAAAATTAACAGATGTCGAAATAGGTATCAATACGTAGGTCACGACCCTCAACATCGCATCCACACGTTTAATAAGAGATAAGGATACTTTTTAGAAAATACCAAACCCAAAAAAGTATAGAAATGCCCCCTAAGACAGGAGATTGTGGGAGAAGATTTGACTCTGGCTGTAAAGTGGTTTTTCATGAAGTCATACCTTCCTAGTTCGGTTAATGCTACTTTTATCTGCCTTATCCCTAAGACAAGAGATGTAACCTCATTTGCGGGATATAGGCCTATAGCCCTTTGCAATCTCTTTTACAAAATCATTACCAAAGTGTTATCCAATAGGCTGCAAGGAGTGATTGGGCAGGTGGTCAGTGACTGTCAGTCTGCTTTCATCAAGGGCAGGTCTATAGTAGAGAATATTTTGGTTTGCCATGATGTGGTTCGAGGGATTGAGCAGAAAGGCACTAGCCCCACAGCTGTTTTGAAGATCGATCTCCATAAAGCTTATGATTCTCTCAGTAGGAGGTTTTTGTTTGAGATTATGGAGAGAATGGGTTTCCCTCAGTAGTTCATTGGTTGGGTGAAGGCTTGTGTGGACTCCCCTTCTTTCTCCATTTTACTGAATGGGAGCCCGGCAGGATATTTTAAAGGAGGAAGGGGTATTCGGCAGGGGGATCCAATATCTCCTTACCTATTCACTATTGCTATGGAGGGCTTCTCGGCTATGATGAGGAAATTGGAGGTTGAAAATAGGATCACTCTTCTCCCCAGGTGCAAGAGGTCCCATCTCTCTCACCTTATTTTTGCTGATGATTTGATGATATTTGTGAAAGCCACCACAGACTATTTCGGCCTGCCTGGGGGTCCTGGGTGATTTTCATACCTACTCTGGGTTGAAACTCAACAGGACTAAGTCCTCTATTATTTTAGGGGGGCTAACCCACACGGCCAGACTGCAACTTTTGGAATTAACGAATTTTGTGGATACCAAATTACCTATTCGGTATTTTGGTGTTCCGTTTGTCTCTCAAAAATTAACTTTTGCTGATTGCACTTCTATTCTGGATCGTGTTAGGAGAAGACTTGATGGATGGAAGGCTCGGCTCTTATCTTTTACAGGAAGGCTTCAGCTGTTGATCTCAGTCCTTCAGGGGTGTTATATCTATTGGTCAGGACTCTTTGGTTTGCCTGGTGCTCTCCAGACAAAGCTGGAGTCTATGTTCTCAAATTTTCTATGGGCTGGCCCATCTCTTCATCGTAAGGTACATTACATTTCTTGGGACAGAATTTGTAAGCCTAAGGCTGAAGGGGGCCTTGGAATTAGGAGGATTTCTGATATGAATTCTGCGGGTATCCTTAAGCAAATCTGGTGGATTGCTTCTAGGAAGGATAGCCTTTGGGTTAGATGGGTGTACACCCGATACTTTAGAAATGATTCTATTTGGACTGTTAAGACTTCCCAAAATTGCTCTTGGGTGTGGAGGAAGATTCTTAAGTATAGGGACTTGGTTGAACCCCATATCTATCATATTATTGGGAATGGCCACTCTACTAGACTATGGTTGGATTATTGGCACCCCAAAGGGGTTTTGATTAAAAGTTTTGGTGATCAGATTCGATATGATGTTGGTTCCACCAGGCTTGCCTTGGTTTCTGATCTTATTAGGAATGGCTAATGGCTTTCTCCCCCTTAGGGCTCTTTTGATCTGATTACTGTTTTTAGAGACCTCCCTAGTATTCCCATTGTTAATGGAAGGGCAGATCTTGTTGTTTGGAAAGGTACGGCTAATGGCATTTTTTCTACAAAGTCGGCTTGGGAGAAAGTGAGGAGTAGTTTTATAATGGTAGCTTGGCACAAGCTTGTTTGGTTTCCTGGTTTTTTGCCTAGGCATTCCTGTACTGCTTGGAGATGCCTGATGTCAGGGCTCCCCACAAAAGACCAGCTTCAAAGAAGGAATATAAATATTGGGCAGAATTGTATTCTTTGTTGGGGAAATTCAGAATGCCATAGCCATGTATTCTTTGAGTGTCCTTTTTTCAGAAACATTTGGGATAGAGTTAGTTCTATGCTTTTTCTTGGTGGTAAAGGCCCGGCTAGCCTCCTTGATGTGGTTAACTGGCTTGTTCAGGTAGTGTGTGTTAATGATAATTTGGATGTTATCCCTAAGATGGCTTTTTGTGCGACAATCTATCATGTTTGGTGGGAGAGAAATCAGCGTCTCTTCAGTAATCAAGCAAGGTCAAATGATATTATCCAAGCTATTAAGTTTGAGGTTGTGACTAAGGGCTCTCAAAGCCCTATTTCGGTTGCCTATTCACCTAGGAATCAATTCTTGGTCGATATGTGGGGTTTACAGGTGAGATGGGCTGCTGTTATTCCCAAAGCTTGTGTCTGGCCCATACCTCCGGCAGATTTGTTTACTTTGCATTACGATGGTTCCTTGAGGGGAGATAGAGCTGCTTACGGGGGCCTTATTCGCAATACCTTGGGTGACCCGGTTCTGGCTTATGTCGGCAAAGGTGTGGAGGCCTCGGTTCTTCATGTGGAGTTACTAGCCATTTATAGGGGGGTTACTCTGTGCTTACAGAGAGAGCTTCGCCATATGTCCATCAGATCTGATTCGAAGGTGGCTATCGAGATTCTTACAGGTGTTTCCAGCTGCCCTTGGAGTGTATATACCTTGAAGTTCCAGATTTTGTCTAGCCTAAACCAGTTGGCTCGTCATGAGATAAGGCATGTTTGGAGGGAGTTGAATCAGCCGGCGGATTTTATTGCTTCTATTGATCTTAGTGATGGGGAGACTATTTTATATCCTTCGGGTTTTGTTGAGGATCTTAACCGGTTGATTTATGATGATGTCTCCGGTAAGGTCCAGTTTAGACCTCCTTGATTGGGTTGGGTGTCTTTCTCATGTATTACCGAGGGGCATGTCCTCGGGGGGTGTGGGGCCCTTCCTCCCTCTTAGAGTTGTCTAAGGGTTGGAAGTAGGCTGCCTTCTTTTGTTTTCTTTCTTCTTTCTTTTTTTTATTTTTTTTATTTTTTTTTATTTTTTTTAATTTTTAATACACATACATCTTACTTATTTTTTTTTTTAAAAAAAAACTCCAAATGACACACCCGGTTTTGTTCCGACTGAAAATGAACATATGTCAAAATACATATCGATTCGAAGATCATGGGCGTGACCCTCAACATCGCATCCACACATCTAATAAGAGATAAGGACACTGTTTAGAAAATACCACACCCAAAAAAGTACAGAAATGCCCCCAAATAACCCCAAATTACCCACCCGGTCTGGTTTAAACCGAAAATGAACATATGTCGAAATACGTATCATTTCAAAGGTCACGACCCCCAACATCGCATCCACACGTCTAATAAGAGCTAAGACACTTTTTATAAAATTGTAAACCCAAAAAAGTCCAGAAATGCCCCCAAATTACCCCAAACGACCCACCCGATCAGGTTTAAACTGAAAATGAACTTATGTCGAAATACGTATCATTTCGAAGGTCACGACCCCCAACATCGCATCCACACGTCTAATAAGAGCTAAGACACTTTTTAGAAAATCGTAAACCCAAAAAAGTCCAGAAATGCCCCCAAATTACCCCAAACGACCCACCCGGTCTGGTTTAAACCGAAAATGAACATATGCCAAAATAAGTATCGATTCGAAGGTCATGACCCTAAACATTGCAACCACACATCTAATAAGAGATAATGACACTTTTTAGAAAATACCAAACACAAAAAAGTACAGAAATGCCCCTAAATAACCCCAAAAGACCCACCCCGTCTGGTTTAAACCGAAAATGAACATATGTCAAAATAGGTATCGATTCGAAGGTCACTACCCACAACATCGCACCCACACGTCTAATAAGAGATGAGACAATTTTTAGAAAATCCCAAACCAAAAAAGTACCGAAATACCCCCAAAAAACCCCAAACGGCCCACCTTGTCTGGTTTAAATAAAAAATGAACATATGTCGAAATACGTATCAATTCGAAGGTCAAGCCCCCAGCATCGCATCCACACTTCTAATAAGAGATAAGACTCTTTTTAGAAAATCCAAAACAAAAAAAAGTGCAGAAATGCCCCACAATTACCCCAAACAACCTATCCGGTCAGGGTTAAACCGAAATTGAACCTATGCCAAAATAGGTATCGGTTCAAAGGTCACGTTCCTCAACATTGCATCCACACGTCTAATAAGAGGTAAGGACAATTTTTAGAAAACACCAAACCCTAAAAAGTACAGAAATACCCCTAAACGACCCACTCGGTCTAGTTTAAACCAAAAATGAACATATGCCGAAATAGCTATTGATTCAGAGGTCACGACCCTCAACATCGGAACCACGCATCTAATAAGAGAAAATGACACTTTTTAGAAAATACCAAACACAAAAAGTACATAAATGTCCCAAAATAACCCCAAACGACCCACCTCGTCTGGTTTAAACCAAAAATTAACATATGTCGAAATAGGTATCGATGCGCAGGTCACGACCCTCAACATCGCATCCACACGTCTAATAAGTGATAATGATACTTTTTAGAAAATACCAAACCCGAAAAAGTATAGATATGCCCCCTAATAACTCCAAATGGCACACCCGGTTTCGTTTTGACCGAAAATGAACATATGTCAAAATACATATCGATTCGAAGGTCACGACCCTCAACATCGCATCCACACATCTAATAAGAGATAAGGACACTATTTAGAAAATACCAAACCCAAAAAAGTACAGAAAGGCCCCCAAAGAACCCCAAACGACCCACACGGTCTGGTTTAAATAAAAAATGAACATATGTCGAAATACGTATCGATGCGTAGGTCACGACCCTCAACATCGCATCCACACATCTAATAGGAGATAAGGACACTTTTTAGAAAATACCAAACCCAAAAAAGTACAGAAATGCCCTCAAATAACCCCAAACGAGCCACCTGGTCTGGTTTAAACCGAAAATGAACATATGTCTAAATAGGTATCGATGCGCAGGTCAGGACCCTCAACATCATATCCACACATCTAATAAGAGATAAGGACACTTTTTACAAAATCCAAAACCCAAAAAAGTACAGAAATGCCCCAAAATAACCCCAAACAACCCACCCGGTCGGGTTTAAACCGAAAACAAATATATTCCGAAATAGGTATTGATTCGAAGGTCATGATCCTCTACAACGCATCCACACGTCTAATAAGATATAAGGAAACTTTTTAGGGAATTCAAAACCCAAAAAAGTAAAGAAATGCCCCCAAATAACCCCAAACGACCCACCTTGTCTGGTTTAAACCGAAAAAGAACATATGTCAAATTATGCATCAATTTAAAGGTCATGACGCCCAACATCGGATCCACACGACAAATAAGAGATAAGACACTTTTTAGAAATTCCCAAACCCAAAAACTACAGAAATGCCCCCAAATAACACCAAACGACCCTCTCGGTCAGGTTTAAACCGAAAATGAACATATGCCAAAATAGGTATCAATTTAAAGGTCACGATCCTCAACGTCGCATCGACACGACTAATAATAAATAAGGACACTTTTTAGAAAATACCAAACACAAAAAAGTATAGAAATGCCCCAAAATTATCCCAAACGACCCACCTCGTCTGGTTTAAACCGAAAATTAACATATGTCGAAATACGTATTGATGCGCAGGTCATGACCCTCAACATCTCATCCACACGCCTAATAAAAGATAAGGACACTTTTTAGAAAATACCAAACCCAACAAATTATAGAAATGCCCCCAAATAACTCCAAATGACGCGCCCAGTTTGGTTCTGACGAAAATAAATATATGTCAAAATACGTATCGATTCGAAAGTCACTACCCACAACATCGCATCCACACATCTAATAAGAGATAAGGACACTATTTAGAAAATACCAAACACAAAAAAGTCCAGAAATGCCCCCAAATTACCCCAAACGACCGATCCGGTCAGGTTTAAACCGAAAATGAACTTATGTCGAAATAGGTATCGATTCGAAGGTCACGATCCTCAACATCGCATCCACACGTCTAATATGAGATAAGTACACTTTTTCGAAAACACCAAACCCTACAAAATGCAGAAATGCCCCCAAATAACCCCAAACAACCCACTCAGTCTGGTTTAAATCGAAAATGAACATATGCCAAAATAAGTATCGATTCGAAGGTCATGACCCTCAACATTGCAACCACACATCTAATAAGAGATAATGACACTTTTTAAAAAATACAAAACACAAAAAAGTACAGAAATGCCCCTAAATAACCCCAAAAGTCCCACCCCGTCTGGTTTAAACCGAAAATGAACATATGTCAAAATAGGTATCGATTCGAAGGTCACTACCCACAACATCGCACCCACATGTCTAATAAGAGATAAGACAATTTTTAGAAAATCCCAAACCAAAAAAGTACAGATATGCCCCCAAATAACCCAAAACGACCCACCCTATCTGGTTTAAATCGAAAATGAACATATGTCAAAATACGTATCAATTCGAAGGTCACCCACAGTATCGCATCCACACTTCTAATAAGAGATAAGACTCTTTTTAGAAAATTCAAGACCAAAAAAAGTGCAGAAATGCCCCCAAATAACCCCAAACAACCTACCCGGTCAGGGTTAAACCGAAATTGAACCTATGCCAAAATAGGTATCGGTTCCAAGGTCACGATCCTCAACATCGCATCCACACGTCTAATAAGAGATAAGGACAATTTTTAAAAAACACCAACCCCTAAAAAGTACCGAAATACCCCCAAATAACCCCAAACGACCCACTCGGTCTAGTTTAAACCAAAAATGAACATATGCCGAAATAGGTATTGATTCAGAGATCACGACCCTCAACATCGGAACCACGCATCTAATAAGAGATAATGACACTTTTTAGAAAATACAAAACACAAAAAGTACATAAATGCCCCAAAATAACCCCAAACGACCCACCTCGTCTGGTTTAAACCGAAAATTAACATATGTCGAAATAGGTATCGATGCGCAGGTCACGACCCTCAACATCGCATCCACACGTCTAATAAGTGGTAATGATACTTTTTAGAAAATACCAAACCCGAAAAAGTATAGATATGCCCCCTAATAACTCCAAATGACACACCTGGTTTCGTTTTGTCCGAAAATGAACATATGTCAAAATACATATCGATTCGAAGGTCACGACCCTCAACATCGCATCCACACATCTAATAAGAGATAAGGACACTATTTAGAAAATACCAAACCCAAAACAGTACAGAAAGGCCCCCAAAGAACCCCAAACGACCCACACGGTCTGGTTTAAATAAAAAATGAACATATGTCGAAATACGTATCGATGCGTAGGTCACGACCCTCAACATCACACCCACACATCTAATAGGAGATAAGGACACTTTTTAGAAAATACCAAACCCAAAAAAGTATAGAAATGCCCCCAAATAACCCCAAACGACCCACCCAGTCAGGCTTAAACCGAAAATGAACATATTCCAAAATAGGCATCGATTCGAAGGTCACGATCCTCAACATCACATCCACACAAATAATAAGAGACAAGGACACTTTTTAGAAAATTCGAAACCCAAAAAAAGTACAGAAATGCCCCAAAATAACCCCAAACAACCCACCCGGTCGGGTTTAAACAGAAAACGAACATATTCCGAAATAGGTATTGATTCGAAGGTCACGATCCTCTACAACGCATCCACACGTCTAATATGATATAACGAAACTTTTTAGAGAATTCCAAACCCAAAAAATTACAGAAATACCCCCAAATAACCCCAAACAACCCACCTTGCCTGGTTTAAACCGAAAATGAACATATGTCAAATTACGCATCAATTTAAAGGTCATGACCCCCAACATCGCATCCACACGACATATAAGAGATACGACACTTTTTAGAAAATCCCAAACCCAAAAATTACAGAAATGCCCCCAAATAACACCAAACGACCCACCCGATCAGGTTTAAACCGAAAATGAACATATGCCAAAATAGGTATCGATTCAAAGGTCACGATCCTCAACATCGCATCGACACGACTAATAAGAAACAAGGACACTTTTTAGAAAACACCAAACCCTAAAAAGTACAGAAAAGCCCCCAAATAACCCCAAACGACCCGCTCCGTCTATTTTAAATAAAAAATGAACATATGTCGAAATAGGTATCGATTCAGAGGTCATGACCCTCAACATCGCAACCACACATCTTATAAGAGATAATGATATTTTTTTAAAAATACCAAACACAAAAAAGTATAGAAATGCCCTAAAATTATCTCAAACGACCCACCTCGTCTGGTTTAAACTGAAAATTAACATATGTCGAAATACGTATCGATGCGCAGGTCATGACCCTCAACATCGTATCCACACGCCTAATAAAAGATAAGGACACTTTTTAGAAAATATCAAACCCAAAAAATTATAGAAATGCCCCCAAATTACTCCAAATAATGCGCCCGGTTTGGTTCGGACCAAAAATAAACACATGTCAAAATACGTATCGATTCGAAGGTCACGACCCACAGCATAACATCCACACATCTAATAAGAGATAAGGACACTATTTAGAAAATACCAAACACAAAAAAGTCCAGAAATTCCCCCAAATTACCCCAAACGACCCACCCGGTCAGGTTTAAACTGAAAATGAACTTATGTCGAAATAGGTATCGATTCGAAGGTCACAATCCTCAACATCGCATCCACACGTCTAATATGAGATAAGTACACTTTTTCGAAAACACCAAACCTTAAAAAGTGCAGAAATGCCCCCAAATAACCCCAAACAACCCACCCGGTCTGGTTTAAATCGAAAATGAACATATGCCAAAATAAGTATCGATTCGAAGGTCATGACCCTCAACATTGCAACCACACATCTATTAAGAGATAATGACTCTTTTTAGAAAATACCAAACACAAAAAAGTACAGAAATGCCCCTAAATAACCCCAAAATACCAACCCCGTCTGGTTTAAACCTAAAATGAACATATGTCAAAATAGGTATCGATTCGAAGGTCACTACCCACAACATCGCACCCACACGTCTAATAAGAGATAAGACAATTTTTAGAAAATCCCAAACCAAAAAAGTACAGAAATGCCCCCAAATAACCCCAAACGACCCACCCTGTATGGTTTAAATCGAAAATGAACATATGTCGAAATACGCATCAATTCGAAGGTCACACCCCCAGCATCGCATCCTCACTTATAATAAGAGATCAGACTCTTTTTAGAAAATCCAAAACCAAAAAAAGTGCATAAATGCCCCTAAATAACCCCAAACAACCTACCCGGTCAGGGTTAAAGTGAAATTGAACCTATGCCAAAATAGGTATCGGTTCAAAGGTCACGATCCTCAACATCGCATCCACACGTCTAATAAGAGGTAAGGACAATTTTTAGAAAACACCAAACCCTTAAAACTACAGAAATACCCCCAAATAACCCTAAACGACCCACTCGGTCTAGTTTAAACAAAAAATGAACATATGCCGAAATACGTATTGATCCAGAGGTCACGACGCTCAACATCGGAACCACGCATCTAATAAAAGATAATGACACTTTTTAGAAAATACCAAACACAAAAAGTACATAAATGCCCCAAAATAACCCCAAACGACCCACCTCGTCTGGTTTAAACCGAAAATTAACATATGTCGAAATAGGTATCAATGCGTTGGTCACGACTCTCAACATCGCATCCACACGTCTAATAAGAGATAAGGATACTTTTTAGAAAATACCAATCCCGAAAAAGTATAGAAATGCCCCCTAATAACTCCAAATGACACCCGGTTTCGTTCAGACCGAAAATGAACATATGTCAAAATACATATCGATGCGAAGGTCACGACCCTCAACATCGCATCCACACATCTAATAAGAGATAAGGACACTATTTATAGAAAATACCAAACCCAAAAAAGTACAGAAAGGCCCCCAAAGAACCCCAAATGACCCACACGGTCTGGTTTAAATCGAAAATGAACATATGTCGAAATACGTATCAATGCGTAGGTCACGACCCTCAACATCGCATCCACACATCTAATAGGAGATAAGGACACTTTTTAGAAAATACCAAACCCGAAAAAGTACAAAAATGGCCCCAAATAACCCCAAACGACCCACCTGGTCTGGTTTAAACCGAAAATGAACATATGTCTAAAAAGGTATCGATCCACAGGTCAGGACCCTCAACATCGTATCCACACATCTAATAAGAGATAAGGACACTTTTTACAAAATCCAAAACCCAAAAAAGTACAGAAATGCCCCCAAATAACCCCAAACGACCCACCCGGTCAGGCTTAAATCAAAAATGAACATATTCCAAAATAGGCATCGATTCGAAGGTCACGATCCTCAACATCACATCCACACGCCTAATAAGAGAAAATGATACTTTTTAGAAAATACCAAACCCGACAAAGTATAGAAATGCCCCATAATAACTCCAAATGACACCCGGTTTCGTTCAGACCCAAAATGAACATATGTCAAAATACATATCGAGTCGAAGGTCACGACCCTCAACATCGCATCCACATATCTAATAAGAGATAAGGACACTATTTAGAAAATACCAAACCCAAAAAAGTACAGAAAGGCCGACAAAAAACCCTAAATGACCCACACGGTCTGGTTTAAATCGAAAATGAACATATGTCGAAATACATATTGATGGGTAGGTCATGACCCGCAACATCGCATCCACACATCTAATAAGAGATAAGGACACTATTTAGAAAATACCAAACACAAAAAGTC
>NW_025317684.1:0-39276 GCF_018873765.1 Telopea speciosissima
CACAGAATAGTAGCTATGTAGTAGGACGGTGACCAGCCCTATGGACTCTTCAGATGAGTCTGGAGGGGCATAAAAGTACACTACTCATTGAAGTAGAGCTAAAGGATGATCTTCCTTCATAGATCTGATGCAGTCGCATTCTCTGACTGAACCGGCATGACCTAATCTAGAAATCCAGACCGAGAAGAACTGGGTCCAGACCTTGTTTTTGGTTCCGTAGGGGGTACTTAGGAAATTTCTATAATTGTTTGGGTTATTCTTGTAATCTTTAATTTTACAAAGAGAGTTTGTTTCAGTTTACTTCTGAGTCAACTTTAGTTTTCAAGAGTCTATATATGCTGTAACTATCGATAAGATATTATGCAGAGATGAGTTGAATGAATTGATTTAATTGGTGGTTTTGCCGTTTAATTACTGTCCTGTGTGACCAGTTACTTCTTCTTCAAGTTGAGTGAATTGATTTAATTGGTGGGTTTGCCGTTGAATTCTTCTTCTTCCCCCCCTCTTTCCTCAGATGACATCTATTTAACTTATCCTTCTCGCATTCTTCTCTATTTTTCTTCCTCTTGCATTTTCTGCTTCCGTTCTTAAGAGCTCTTTGCCCTGTTCTGTTCAGGACGGTACTTGCAGCACAGCGATTCGGCCCCTTTCACCCTGAGATTTTCAGATTAGTCAAAAAACCCTTAGGTGACTTATCCTGTGCAATTTTGTGCCAAAAGGGTAACTATGCAGTGAGAACCATACCTGCAACCATAACTGGCTCTCTCTTTCTCTTCCGCCAGAACCAATTGCAAAATAAAATAGAATTTTATTTTGCGAACTGTTGGGGTTGTAATTGCTTGCATTAAATAGGGCTATGGGTTGTGATTCATTACCTGAAATCTCAAGTCAATCAGTGGTCTTATGAGTAAGATCTCTCATTTGAAACAAGTCTGGTTTTGTCGTTGGTTGAGTGCTGTCATGTGGTTGAGGGTGAATAGTTCCTTAAATTACAAGGACAAAATTCATCATGATTACACAAAGTTCTCTTTCTCTCATATGTGTTTCTGTTTTATCCCGAGACTTTACTGAAATTCCTAAACAGTGCTTGCCTTCAAATTTTATTTCCTATTTATTCCTGATTCTATTTTTCACTCAAAGCAGGGGTAAGGCTGTGTACATTATGACCCTCCCCAGACCCTGCAGTGGCGGGAGCCTTGTGCACTGGGTACGCCCTTTTTCTATTTTTCACTCAAAGGGTCCTAAACTGTTACAGAATTTACAGAACTGCCACTCTACCTTTAAATTGAGTTGTTTATAACTCTGGTGGGTCCATAGCAACCCAACATTAGGTTTTGTAATCTGGGGTTGCATTAATTCGTATCATAGCCAAAAATCCTTTTACCTACCTTTAACCATGGTAGCTAACAGTGAGGTAATTCAGCAAATTAAATCTCAAATAAAGAAACTGAAACTCTTCTACATTATTTAAAAAAAGGGGCCATTATCCAATGCTAGTCCCACCTATGCAAGGTCCTGGGAGGGGTGAGTTTGGAGTCAGTCCTAACCTTTGGCATTTTTGCACAAAGTGGCCACCCTCAAGAATAACCCAAACAATCAAACTATTTTTCTAAGTAAAGCCTACGGAACCGAGAACCAGGTTTGGACCCGGATGTTCATAGTCTGGGTTTCCAGATTGGGTCATGCCAGTCAAGCCATGATAATGCAACTGCATCCCGATCTTCTATTCTTTCCTCAGTCCTCACACATACCCTTCCTTTCCCCCCATATACACCCAATAAAATTTCCACACAAGTAGAATTTTTCATTCATAGGTAAGAAAGTGCTATAGGGGCCATCGCTTGGCGCAAAGGTAAAAGGTTAGGGCTGCCAGGGCAAATGCCCGGGTTCGAGTCTTGACTCTTGAGAGCAGCCACTTTGCATAAAAAATGCCAAAGGTTAGGACCCTCTCTAAACTCACCTCTCCCAAGAACCCGCATAGGTGGGACCAGCACTGGGTAATGGCCATTATGGGTAGGAAAGTGCTACGTAGTGCTACTACTAAGACTTGAAACTTGACCATACAGTAACCCAACTTCCACTACTTGACATTTTTTCAAAGTAAAAAGTTTCAGCTCTACATTGGAAGGTTGAATCACTTCCCCCCCAATTTGTCCTAAGCACCATTCATCTTCTATAAAAAGTAATAATGAGTGACATGGAGAGCCAGAGCCCATAAAAAGTATTCACGACAATCTGCAAAAAGTTTGATATGTCCATTCAATGGATAGTGAACTTTCATAACAACCAAAAGTATGTGACATATAAAGAGTCAAATCTGCCCGCAACAATGTGAGGTAGAGATCTTACCTTATGAATAGTAAAGGGTGGCTTTAAGTGTTTGAACCCCAGTAATGGAGCTCGAGAGCAACTTGTCACAAACTTTAGAACCAAACAGCGCTCTTTTGGTTCAAATCCGGCCATAACCTGCAATACCACAAACCAGAAAAGGAAAGGGACGTAATTTAATAATTGGAGAGATTCATCATCAGTCATTAGCTGGCTCCATGAGAAACCTGGTCATGGGCATTGGAGATATCCTCATCTTATTAGAAAGGAAAGGCCCATATCTTCTAGAGGGACATTCACATTTTTGTTTGTGTGGGGAATGAGATCAGCTAGTTATTTAGCCGACTCCTTGGGTCCCACCTCCTCCTCCGCAGGGGGGGGGGGGGGGGGAAGCTGATAAAAAAAATTGTATCTAGGCCCTGTTCTTCCCTGTAACTATTGATTAGTCCGTTGTTAGGGATATTGTCTTTGGCTAGTAGTTAAAAAAGAGCATCCCAGTGCATGAGGCTCCTGCTACTGCAGGGTCTGTTTCCATGTTTCGAACCCGCAACCTAATGGTTGCAATAGCGCAACTTAACCGTTGCGCCAAGGCTTCAGCCAGTAGTTGTATTTTATTATTGTTGTATTCTCTTAATAAAATTCTCTTTGTTACTTACTAAAAGGAATGTAATAACCAGATAACAGTGGCAATATTAACTATTAAGGAAAACTCTACATTGGTAATCAAGTCTTAACTTTTAACGAGTGCAGTAGAAAACCCCCAAACTTCAAAGGTTCAAAATAATGGAAACAGAGAAAAATTAGAATTTCAAGTTTTTCTAGTTCAGCAGGTCTAGAGTTTCCTTAGACTAGGCAAAAATATTTGTCACGTGGCAGATTGGAGAGAGCTGAAATTTCATGGCTAGATGGACTAGACAGTCCCCTGCATATCAAGTTTCAGCCAATATAGAGTTGACCAAGTGGCAAAATAAGGTTTTGAAAATCCAGTGAAAAAATGGAACTTTTCTAGAAAGAAATGGACCGGATCAATATACAAGGGAACATGTGAACACATGGGAGGGTATATGGCTGAATCTAAATCAGAAATTTGACATGTGGCAAATCTAGAGAATTTTCTATATATCTATATGGTCAAGAATCAAGATTGCCATATCACCCTTACTCGTGGCAAACCATGGTGTCAGTCTAGAGATACTCTCTAGTCTTGCTGGACTAGAAAATCTCTGGCCTTTTTTTTTAAAAAAAAAATCGAAGTCTATTGTATCTCTTCATGGGAAAAGAAGAGAAGTGTTAACTATGTATCAAGATTTAAATAACCATCATATGATCTACAGTATATTAACGGTTGGGTAACAGAAAAAAAAAGACCACAAAAAAGAAATTATTTATCCATTTAGATCATAAAGAGAAATTTCCTACATAAATGTCTGTGCTGTGTCATGTTTGTTTAAGTGCCTTCTCAGGAAGTAACAGAAAGAACTTCACAAGGTATGCTATCAAAGCAAGCATACTTAGTGAAGAGATGCTTTGGATACACAAAAACTATATGAGTCTAGGCTATAACTGGCAGCAAAGAAGCTGAATACTTAGTGACTTCCATTAAGGAAAAAATGGGAGAATATGCACCCGTATGTATAAGGGATAAAGAAAGCTGTTATTGGACCAATACCTCCCAAAAAAGCTTTACTGTCCGACTACCCTCAGAATAGCCACCAGTATACCGTGTGTTCTTTCTCAAATCATCAACATCAATGTCATGATTTCCACCGGAAAGCAACTGCATATGTTAATTAGAGAATAGCATATAATCAGAGACAATTGGAGAGATTAGGATGAACACTAATTGGCATACATCCTTTACATATTAAATGCTTATGAAACCATTTAAGAATCACAATTTCATAGCTTCAATCATAAAGATAAATAAGCATCGGTAACAGAAGACACAAGGTTTACAATTATTTTGTTCATAGTTGTAAAAGGGTAGGCGACCCAGGGCATTGGAGGGGAGTAAAAAACTAAGGCGACACCAAGAAGGAGCCCATCCATAAAAAGCACCTGGACGCCTAGGTGGTGCCTAGGCAACGCCTTGACAACTATGATTTTGATGCAGGATGAATATTTCTTATTGTATATGTGGATGATATTGTTATTACAGGAGATGACTCTTCAGGAAGTATGAAGTTGAAGATGCATTTACAACAGAAATTTCAGAGTAAAGATTTGGGAAGATTGAAATCTTTTTTGGGTGTGGAAGTGGCTCAGTCAAGGAATGGAATTAAGCTTTCACAGTGGAAGTATGTTATTGATCTTCTTTCAAAGACAAGATTGTTAGGCTCTAAATCTCCAGATACTCCCATGGATCCTAATTTAAAACTTAAAGCTGATGGTGGTGATGTACTTGGTGATACTAAGAAGTATCGGAGGCTTATTGGGAAACTAAATTGTTTGACTGTGCTCCTTGAACATCATTGGGATGTTGTTAAGCGTATCTTACGGTACGTCAAGAAGGCTCTTGGACGTGGGCTACTTTACACGGATCATGCCCATGGACTGGTTGAGGGCTTTTCAGATGCAGATTTGTTGGAGGGAATCTTGTGTTGTGGAAAAGCAAGAAACAGACAGTTGTGGCTCAATCCAGTGCAGAGCATGGTTCAAAATTTCACGATATATCGCCGAAATTTCGGTATATTTCGGTAATTTTGAAACTACCGAGACAAGATGGGCTTTTGAAATGAAAAATGTTCAAATTTTGGAATTTTTCGGTAAATTTCGATAAATTTTGGTATATTTCGTCGAAATTTTGTGAAATTTCGGTTTATTTCATTAAACAATGCGTATTTAACTATTTATACATCAAGGTCCGACCGTATAATATCAATCAAGGGTGCAAACCAAAAACACCACTTTGAGTTCATTTTTTTGCAATATGATGGTTTAACTGTATTTATTTAGCTTAATTAAGGGTGTACATGAAGTATCAGGCCTCAATATGGCAAAAAACCCACCGACATGGAGTGCCGAAATATGGCTGAAAAAATACCATATTTCAGCTTTCAGTATATTTTGGATATTTCGGAAATCTCGACCAGCCCGAAATGGCAAGACGAGGCGAGATTTTAAACCTTGGTGCAAAGTCAGCATATCGAGCCATGGCGCATATTACATGTGAGCTGATGTAGGTGAAACAGTTGTTGACTGAGCTGGGGGTTACAAATGATTCCCCTATGCAATTGTAGTGTGATAATCAAGTTGTTGTCCATATTGCTTCAAATCCTGTGTTTCATGAAAGAACGAAACACATCGAAGTAGATTGTCACTTTGGTCGAGAGAAGCTGCAACAAGGGCTCATTTCTCCTCGTCATGTTCGTATAGGGGAACAACTTGCAGATTTGGTTACGAAGACTTTGTGGAGTGCTAGAGTGGATTATATTTGTAACAAGTTGGGCATGATTAACATCTATGCTCTAGCTTGAGGGGGTGTTAGTAGAGATCATGTAGGGTCTCGATATTAGTTAGGGGTAATTTAGGTATTATGCTTTATTTTCTTCTTTCTTATTTTCCTGTTGTGTCCCGTGGTTCTTTTAAGTGAATATATATTGAATGGAATGGGAGCTCCAACACTAAGTTGAAACTCCCAAGGTTACACAAGCAAATCAATTCTCATTGTTCTCTCCTTCTCTTCTTCTCCTTTTCTCTTTTATTATTACATTCAGATCATTGATATTTGGTACAAAAGACTGATCCACCGCAGCTGGCTCTCCGTCAACTTGTCATATATTGCTGCAATCCCTAAATTCGCTTGATAAAATTCATTCTAGTTCTACCTGCTTAATTTTGCCACCCATTCATCCTGAAAAATCCTAAAGAATATCTAAATTACTTATCCAATTGTTTTGGAAAATAAACAAAAGCAAGATTACATAAAATACAACAGAAAGTAAGACAACATTTTTTACTTGGAAAATTTTAAAATAATCAAAGTCTTAAGATAAAATAAAATACAACAGAATAGCCACAGCTAAAGTAGGTAGTCTAATGGCAATTGAATTCCACAAGCAAATAACAGATATCAGACAACGACCACAAAATGCACTTGAAAAGGATAAATACCTGATTGAACTCACTTGCATTAAATAAGCTCAACCAAGATGGAGATATGAGATCAACCAACCCCCTATAAAATGCATTTGACAGAGGCAATATCTGCAAATCAATACCAAAAACAATGAAAATATAGCACTCACAAATGAGTGATTTCAACAACTTGAAGAGCTAGAACTACATTTACATACCTGACGGTTGAGTTTATAATCTGCAATTGCATGGACATACTGCAACTTGTTCTCATTTGTAACAGCAACATCTTTCCCACCAGTTTTAAGTTCAATGACAACCCGTCTGCCTGGCAATTCTTCAGTGACTGTGAAATCCAAAGAGAGATCCTTGACATCACCATCATAATGCTGTAGAAATATAGTAGGGGCTCATCATCAGACAAATTGAATAAATGTATTAAGCAAAAAAGAATTTTAACTCAGTATGATAATTAAAAAAAAATAGGATTAAACAAACCAAGAGCAACCAGGTTATTAGAGCATGAGCACATTACTTCCTCTGATACAACCTTTCTAAACACACAAGACACCAAAAGGAAGTTCCAGCTGTATACACACTTCAGCTGATAATCCTGTTCTAACAACTTTTAGAATATTACCCTTTCTGTATGTTGTACTGCAGGGGCTTAATTGTCTGATTACTACTCTAGAGATCTTCAGATATCTCAATCTTTTGATTCATAAAGGTTTCTATTCATTTTCTTTTCCATTAGAAGAACATGCCAGAGGAGAAAGAGGGACTGGGTCATGTGAGTAGGTGAAACAAACAACAACTCAGCCTTATCCCAACCATAGTACTATATCTCGCGATATATCGGTATCTCGGGCCTACCGAGATATCCGAAATATCCGAGATATCGCGAAATATGCCCGAAATATTGCATTTTTTCTGCAATATTTCGGGGGTCCATCTCGGGGGGTATTTGGCCATATCTAGGCCTGAAACTTCATGGACAGCCTTATTTAAGCTTAATAAACACATTTAAACCATAAAATTGTAAAAATGTGAATTCAAATTGGTGTTTTGGGCTTGCACCCTTGATTGACATACGGTCGCCGACCCTAATGTATAAATAGTTAAATACACATAGATTAATGAAATCACAACTTAAGTTACAAATTACAAGTGCTAAACTGCTAATAGTAGTTGCTGTGCCTCCCTGGATCAATCCCACTCATGCCTCGCTGGAGTCGACGTCCATTGCTCTCTGTTTGAAGGACATATGTGGACCACGGTATAGAATCGGAGAAGAAACGAGTATAATCATCCACAAGTGTCACGTAAATGGAATCATCAACATACTGTAGGTAACCTATCCTAGAATATAAACTAGGGTTACCAATCGATCCAGTCCGTGAAGAAGATGATCCACTGTGATATGATGTTGACGCCGGCGCAAGAGGCGATGGCATTGGCTGCATGTATGATGGTGAGGTTGGTAGCTAGGTCCGCTAAGGTATGCAAAGATGTTATCTACAAAAGATGATCCAAGATGTCCCCGGATGGACGGTTAGTCATAGTCCCCTACCCCACTAAACTGCCCATATGATGATAATCCATATCCATATCCACCGTAAGGTTGTGATGCACCATAATCCAATGCCAATGGAGTGGCATGTGCGTCAAAAGATGGGGCACGCCAATGTCCAGTCGGTCCTCCCTCCCTATCACCCATACTCAAACCACCAACAGAGCAAGATAGGTTATCAATGTCCATGTGATCAGGTTGCAACTGTGTTTGTCGACCCCTACGCTTCCTGTTGTATGTATGTAGGGGGCCTCTCGAGGGTGGGGGTGCGGGGGCACGTGGTCCGTGGTCCGTATCTTGTGTGGCATGATCAAACTGTCTCTCCAGTGAATCGGAGTGGCTCTACAGGTGCCGTATCCTGGGCCTCCTGGCCTACCACATAACGCTCTCGCATGCCGTCAAATTCTTCACCAAAGATCACCACCACCACCAAGATTACCACCACCAGATCACCATCACCACCACAGATCACCATCATCATCATCATCATTTGAGGACTTAGACCAGTCTTCATCATCAGCGAACATTGCCACCAGGTGGGCTGGAATGGTATGGGTGAGGCTTCCTTGCATGTATCGACCCTCGTCGCCATATACTCGTCCCATCACTCGACCAATCTTAGAAGCTATCATGGGGTCGGGCCTACCTCCCTCCTCATCCAACACCGGCTCACCTCTATCCCTCACCCAATCCACAATAGGGTCCTCATCGTCTGAGTCAACTTGAAAGATGTCAGCTAGATCAATGGTGCCCCTCTGTCCCACATGTCCCATGTGTATGTGGTGCGATTTCAGCCTCAAGTTGTAGTGCCATACATCATGTCGGATAAACGTTGAGACCCCAATCATTGCGCCTCTTGGAGTGGATGAGTGCAAAGGTACTCCAGTTCCTCTCACAACCAGGATGCGAGAACATGTTTGGGCAAGGACTTTAATTGCTATTCTTCTTAAGTTTTCACCGATTCCCCATACAACACCCACCATTTAGTGCATTACAAGTTTACAACAAAAAAGACAGTGTCAAATCTTGTTTCAACTTTCAACTTTCAAATTTCAATACATATGTAATTTAAAACTTAAAAGAATTACCAAGATCACCACGTGCTCGCCTTGTATCGCACCTCGGCCCAAAACTTCCCAATGCATCCCTAAATACCTTGATCTACACCCATGTGGAAAATTAGTAAGTACTTCTTCACTACTTATTTGAAAACATGAATAAGTTGAGTTTCCAAATGAACTCACTTCATTGTTGCAAATTGCTTGTAGTGCACCATCTGGCTCCAACTTCTTCACTACTTGTTTCATAGCATCAATAAGTTGAGTTTCCAACCCAAGCCTATTATTATATTGATACTTAGGGTTCAAGTAGTATGCTGAAATATGACATATAGAATAGAGGTATTGTCAAATGCATAGGTAATTAGTAAATAATAATACTATGAATTAGTAAACATAAAACAAATTTACTCACCAGCCTTATGCAATGGATGCATAAGTTGATTCTCCCAGCGAGCATTTATGATATCTAAGAAGTGTTTGCATCGCAAGGAGCCACACTATAGACACTATCTTTCATCAAGTCTATTGCAAGATATAGGACCTGGCATGGTCAGCCCTTCAGAGCGGAGTCAGCAACATGTAGAACTTTAACTACTGGCTCTAAAACTTTCACCACTTTGCTTAGTTTGGTCCAGAAGTCCTCAGATGACATCGTTGTTTGTGCTTCCCTCCCATTTGCAGTCTTGGAACCCTTCCATTCAAACCACTCCTCGAAGCAAACATGCTTCTCGGCCAAGCCTTCTTTATCTCAATGCTTTTGAGAGCAATGTAGTTGTGGCAAATCTTGTGATGCAGGCCTAACCAAGTCACTCCCACATTTTTCCCTCAATAGATTGAGTGCATAGGAGTGGTTGTATACAAAGTTGGTGACTTGTCTTGCACTTTCAACCACAGTCTTCACCAACTTTAACTTTCCCATATCTTTTAGCATTAAGTCAATGCAATGGGCTGCACAAGGAGTCCAAAGAGCCGGTACTTACTATTGTTCATCATCTTCTCACCGCCAGCTTGAAGTTACTTCCATTGTCGTTACAATAACGGACAACATTCTCAATACCCACATCTTTTTCCACTACTTCCTTTAACAATCAGTAAATATATTTTGCATCATTTATCTCTTTGGATGCATCCACGATTTGAGGAACACTGTCCTCCCATCACAATAAACCATGAAATTGATGATGGACTTTCTTGTAGGCCCAGTCCATCCATCTGCCATTATAGTCACCCCAAATGTCTCCCACATATTCCTCATCTCACTAATGTACTCATCAATCTCACTCTTTTGTTGAGGTAGATAAACATTCATTACCTCATATGGGGTGGGGCCCTTGAATCTGGGCGGCCCGCAATGGTATCTATCATGGTATCATAATGGGGGCCTTGTGCGATGTTCTTTGGGATGGTATGGTATAGCATCCACTTAGCTATTGATTCTTTAACCAATCCCTTCATCCCCTTCCATGCTCCTTTGATTCGGGTTGCTTCCTTTCTTCTTATGCAATTTAGGATCGGATGTTGATGGTGATACTGGCATGCTGGTAGAGGTGTTGGGGTTGCCCTCACACTTTGTGATCTTTTAAAAGGATTCAAAGTTCTAGGACCTCCAGCGCCGCTCCTCCACTACCCCTACTCTTTGTCTTTTGATCATCTTGAAAACTTACTCTACTCCTTGAAACGATCCGCCTAAAATCCCTAGCCTCCTCTGCTTGTTTGTATGTCATCGAGTGCTGCAATGTCATCATCATCATTGTATCGTCTTCCTCCTCCCATCGAACTCCTCACTGTATCCTCAAGTTGTTCTCTTATCCTTTGCTTGTTAGCCTTCCTCTTCTTTCTTCCCCTCAAACTATCACCAATCTCCCTGGCTACTTCAAGAGGGACCATATGACAACCTACAACATCTTTAGATCCTCCGTCGGATGTTGTTTAAGTCTCTTGGACCCACCTCCCATAAATTGCATGTGACAATAGTTACATATAGATTTTCTCTTATCCCCATCAATGGGAGTACCATATAACCATGCAATGTCACCCCTATCTTTGGTGTTGGTCTCTCTTGTTCCCTCTGTTCTCTTTGTTCCCTCCGCCCCTTTGTTGACTACTTTCCCCCACCTTTTGCTTGCCCTTCGCACGTTGTCTATCACGATCCGCCATAATGATACTTGTTTACTCGCAATGTAAGTAACACAAATAATTAAAAAACTTAATGTAGATGCACTTCAATTGACACTTTTAGATTACTAATACACTTGTATAGTTATTTAATATTTTTCCCCTAACCCTTATATTTTTCACATAATTAAAACCAATTTTTTATATATAATGTTAATATAAGTATTGACCTAACACAACAAAACCAAAAATTAGTAAACATAATATACATGTAATGCATCTCAAAACATATAGAAATAACTTTCATATTTTTTCATTATTTTTTAAACTTAAAACTCATATTTTTCCTTATTTATTTCTGTTTTTTTAATTTTTTATATATTTTTCTTAATTTTCAAAAATTAAAAGAATTATTTAAGAGCAGAAAAATAAATCCGATACTGTGAAGCCGTAGATCGGCCATTGGTGTCTAACATATATTTAATTCATTACCATCTAAGTCATATTACCCCTAATTATTTCCTATTTTAGTTGTAGGAAAATGAATTTTTAAAACCAGAAAAAAATTAAAAAAAATACATATGGGAAAAAAATTTCGACACCGGTGAGGCTGTAGATCGGCCTCCGGTGTCTAACATATATTAATATCATCAACATCCAACAACATTTGTACAAAATTTTTTAAAAAAATAGTTTTAGAGAAATAGAATTTACCTTAAATAATGAAAATAGGCTTGGATGATGAGCTTAGATGACCCTCCGACGTCTTCCCGGCGACAAGGAGCTTCAACAATGCTTGGATGAGGCTTGGAAGGGAGGAAGAAGAGAGAAAATTTGAATTTCAGCAGCTCTCGGTCAAAATATCGACCAAGAGCTGCGAAATATGGAATTATAAGGCTCTTAGTGTGACACTATTTGTCACTTTTACAATATCTCGCGATATATCGTGAGATCAACGATATATCGACGAGATATTGTATTTTTATGTTTCGGAAGTGTTTCGTATCTCGGACATATCGAGATTCACGAAATATGGCGATATATCGCCGATATTTCGCGAGATTTTATACCATGATCCCAACTTAATGGGGTCGGCTAAATGGATCCCCAAAAAAAGAAAAGAAAAGATAGTAAGAGGAAAGAGGCACACCCAGCACATCGGAAGAATCTCAGCTAAATGGGGTCTATGACATGGATCCTTACCCTCAGGTGAGTAGGTGAGTTCACTCCAAAACCCAGTCAAAGCCCAAGTTTTCAGGATCATAACATCTACTCCACTGCATTCATCTCCAACCCCACCCCCCCCCCCCCAAAGGAAAAAAAGATTTTCTGTGAAGATGCCACTTGCTTCAGTGGGAAGGACCTTGGATTGGTGTGGCCAGGTCTTGGGATCAAATCCCAGCTTCATCATTTTTTTCTTCTAATCCTCCAACCACACTTTTTCCCACAGGGGGGGGGGGGGGCACTAAAATATTTAAAGGCAATGGCAGTGTATCATAAACTTAGGCCATAAAAAGAATCCTCAAGTGAGAAAAATGCAAAAACAGAATGAAAATAGCATTTTTGAGAGTTGAAAATAACTCTATTTTAATAACAGAATTTACCTTTAGATACATAAGATTCCTGTACAGCTCAGGATCTAGTGTTGACAGTTCATCAAGAAAGCTATATCGGCCTAAAAGTTTTTGTACAAAAGCATGAGAAAAAGAATAATCTAGCAATATTCCTTCATAAAGTGCTTTGCCAACAACCCTCCCAAGGAACTCAATCATCTGGATTCCATTCTCTTTCAATCTTGCAGTCGTGTTAGGAATCAAAAGTCCCTCGGAAGTTGAAGTCTGAGAGAAAAGACCATATCTGCAACAACGGAGGAAAATGCTTTCCATTGGAATCTAAAGGAAACACTTTTAACTGTTGGAATTGAAGAATACAGATTATTCAATGACAAAAGTCGGAAAAATCACAAGCTAAGTCCTCATTCAAACTTACTCAGGGTCAAAGGCTGCTTTTGAGATATCAGTTAAGAACTCTTTGGATAACCCACCATAATCAAGGCCAGCTTCGGGAAGGCCACATTCACTGACAAATGAAACATGAATACCAGATTTTAACTTTGACCCAAGGGAGTTCAATTGTCTAAATCCATCTTCAACTATATGACCACGGCGAACAACTATCTCTATCGAACCCGGACCTGGTCGAGCCACTTCACCAGCCATTCTTCTAGAATCTTTGTCTGACTTGATAAATTCTCTAAACATCTGAACCCTGCCAAATGGGTTAGTAAGGTTAAAAATCATGTTTATATTATGAAACTTTAAAAAAGGTAATGCACTGCCCACTCAAGTGTACTTCGGTCTTTTCAGCTTTCATTGCTACAACTCTAGGGGTAGCAGAGGCCTTACATTTATATGAGGGGCAGTTCAGAAATGTTTCTTCAGCATCACACTTGAGTGTACTTTGCTCATTTCAGCTTTCATTGCCAAAACTCTGGGGGTAGCAGAGGCCTTGCATCAATGTCATGTTGTGGGGAACTGGTCAAAAGTTCCTAATGGACTTTGACAGTATGACATTGATGATCCAACAGTAATTAAGAAGGTTGTTAATGTAAATGATATGGGAGGAAAGCATAGTTGTCGAGGCACCGCCTAGGCATCCAGGCTCTTTCTTGGGTCCAAGGCAATAGTGCCTTGTTGACACTTCACGAGTTTACATTGATTTACGTTTATTGCTCTGCTTTTTTATGAATATACTTAATATTATATCATATGTTTTATTTTTATTTTTTTGGTGAATAATAAATTCATAACCAAAACCCTAAAAGGGAGGGAACCATACAAGCTCAAACCACAGGCCTAGGGGGCTTGGCTAGGAGAGCCAAAGAGAGAGGAATCTAAGCCCCAAGTAACAACAATGTGCCTGTTCCTTGGGGAGTCTACAAGAGAACCATGAGGAAACATGTGGAGCCTAGAGCTGACATAAAAAAAGATGGCTTTCCAAATCAGGTCCAAGGACCGGGAGTTGGAAGTCCATCTACAAAGATTCCGCTCCATCCAGATGTGAGAGATAGCAACACCAAACACAAGCTTGCCAACTGTATCGCAAATAGAGCTGCCAGGAAAGGGCATATCAAGCTAAAGCCACTCCCAGGCGAAGGGAAGGGGGCGTTTGTTTCGGGGCCGGATGGACTGTAAAGCTTTTTTTCAGAGCAGGAGAAGAAAAGGTGGTCGACATCCTCGTTCCCATTCCAGCAAAGGATACAGGGATGTGGCGATGAATGAGGAAGGATTGGGTGGGGAGGCAATTGTTTAGGGTTATCCAAACATTGAAGGAGTGTCTAGGAATGTGGCCTTTGAACCAAACAAGATTGTGCCAGGGGACTGAGGGACCATGGGGCCTAACAAAATCCCAAGCTGAGCGGGAGCTAAAGATACCATTGTTGGAGGGGAGCCAGGTTACTTTGTCCAAATGAGAGGGGTGGGGAGGGGGGAGGGAGGCCCAAAACTGGGTGAGATCGGGGGAAGGGGGTCAGAGAAGACCAGTATCCTTGGGAGATAATGGAAGAGAGAGGAGCAGATTTGGGGATGTCAGTAGAGTAAACCCTACAGGCACCAAGGATGTTGTAAAGAACTCCAGCGGGATGCCAAGGATCGAGCCAAAGGGAGGTGGAGGTACCATTAGCGATCACAGAGGAAGTGGCACTTAGGGCTAAAGGAGGACAAAGGAGGAGGATTTTTTGCCAGACCCAGGAGATGTCTGCTGGCTGGGGAACAATCCAAATGGAATCAGATTTGACTAAGTAGGAGTAAACCCAATTAACCCAAATTGAGTCCTGCTTGGAGGAGATTTTCCAGATTAGTTGAAGGAGGCATGCAACATTGTAATTGCGGATTCGACGAATGCCAAGGCCTCCTTCAGCTTTGGGCCGGCAGATTGCTGCCCAACTGATCGGGTGGAGAAATTTGGAGGACTCTTGGCCTTTCCAAAGGAAGGCACAGAAGAGAGATTGCATAGCTTTGATTGTGGACTTTGGAAGCCCGTAGATACCGCACCAGTAGATGTAAGAGGATTGGAGAACGGATTAATCAGAACAATCCTACCCACATAGGAAAGGAATTTGTCTCTCCAAAGCTGGAGTCTCTTACGAATAAGATCAAGCATAGGGGTGCAGTGATGGCCAGTCAGCCTGGCAGGAATAAGAGGGAGGCCAAGGTATTTCATAGGAAGGGAAGGGAAAACCCAGTTAGGTTGAGGAGGGTGGCTTTGACAATCTCAGAGACCCCGGAGGGAAAGAGTAGCGATTTTAAGAGGTTAATGTGCAAACCCAAGAAAGAGTTTTGCTTATTATATGTTGGTTTTTGTGGGTCGCAACTATCATAATTATATCATATTGCATTGATATGGCTTATATGTTCCATTTTAAGCATAATTATATAAAATTATCATTGCTATATTACAAATAGTCATGCTTAGGTTGCAAAGGCAGGCACATTGTTACCTAGGCGCCTCTCCAACGCCTTGGGTCGCCTACTCGCTTTGACAATTATGGTTCAGGAAAGTAATTGCTTCAATACCAATGGAAAGCCCTAACAGAGGCATCTTTGGCTGGGGTTCCTTTCTTGCAGCTCTAGTTAGTTTTACAGAACAGTGAGTTTGACCCTTATCTTTTTTTCTTTTTTTTTTAGTGAGCACCATTTTGAAATTAAAAATTTGAACCCTTTTGAAAATACAAATTCGATCAGAAGGTTCAAATTAAATCATCATAATGTCAAATCAAGCCCCAAGTTCCACTGTTACACCTACTGTTTTGGAATAAGGTACTCATTCAATAGTGGATAGTTTGATCATGTAATGCTATTTCATTATCCACCCCTTTATATCACTATGTTCTTCAAATTCAATACCAATGGAAAGCCCCAACAGAGGCATCTTTGGCTGGGGTTCCTTTCTTGCAGCTCTAGTTAGTTTTACAGAACAGTGAGTTTGACCCTTATCTTTTTTGTGTTTTTTTTTAGTGAGCATCATTTTGAAATTAAAAATTGGATACGTTTTGACAATACAAATTCGATCAGAAGGTCCAAATTATATGATCATAATGACAAATCAAGCCCCAAGTTCCACTGTTACACCAACTGTTTTGGAATAAGGTACTAATTCAATAGTGGATAGTTTGATCATGTAATGCTATTTCATTATCCACCCCTATATATCATTATGTTCTTCAAATTCAGATAATTGCACAAGGTCCACCCCCCCCCCCCCCACCCTCCTATTGATTGGCAACAAAAGAAATAGATATCTTGAGAGAAAAAAGGACAAAGAAAGCTGACCATTCCCATAGAAGAAGTAACCCAAACCAAAAGACAAACCCCCCATCTCCCACCCCACCCCCTATGCTCCAAAAACAAATCCCTAACCACACCAACAAAGATCAGACTAACTCCATCTCTCCATATTCCATCCCCTCCCTTACACAAGAAACAGCACAACCCAGAAACAATAAGAGAAGAATGGACCATTAAGCCCCACCCAACAGAATAATCTTGTGTCTTCACAACGAGTTTCCATAGAGAAACTAATGTGGCAGCAGTACAATGGCTTGAAAACCCTGATCCTACTTGGAAACCCAGGCCCAAACTGATGAAATCCAGCAGCACCCACTCAAATGATCAGCCCCCAAAAGGCTCAATTTTGGGCCCATACAAGTGGACCACATGACAGGAGGAGTAGGTCTTATTATTTATTTATTTGTCTTTAAGTGAGGACTATGTAACTGCCTTTTTATTTAAAAAAAGTCTGGTCATATGTTAGTTACGGCCTTAAATAACAAATGACCAGACTTCTTTCAAAGGGTGTCAAGTTCAGAGTTCCATTATAAGTCAGCTCTATATGCTATACCACACATTTTGGACAGTTGGTTGAAAGGAAATTTAACTTCATTTCCTGTATTGACTCCATCAATTATTCTTGTCTCTTCTTCTCTCTGATTCTCTATTCTTTCTTCTAATATTCTCCTTCTCTATTATATCTTCTTTCTTTTTTATGTTTCTTTACAAGTTTGCTGCTATCAAATAGAATCACAGGTTCAAATTATGATTCATTCATCCGAAGATGTTAGGAAATTGCTTAGTCATTCTCTTTTCCTATTCTACAACAACAACAAACACTGCCTTATCCCAACTTAATGGGGTCAGCTACATGGATCCAAACATAAAAAAGTAGAGAAAACAGTGTTCTAACAAAAAAAAAAAAAAAAAAAGGGGAAAGAAAAGATGGGACAAGAGAGATGGGAAAGAGATGAGAAATGAAGAAAGAAAAAAGACATAAAAGATGGGAAATAAATAGAAAAATGAAAGATGAAAGATAGTAAGAGGAAAGAGGCACAGCCCAGCACGTCAGGAGAATCTCAGCTAAATGGAGTCTGCGACATGGATCCTTGCCCTCCAATAGGGAATAGGCTCTGTCCGAGGTCATACTTGGTACAAGACCTAGACTATGCATTTCCTTCGTCACCACTTCTCCTATGATCATTTAGGTTTGCCCCTAGCTCTTTTAGCTTCTTGAATCGAAATCATATCACTCCTCCTTACTGGGGCGTCCCTAGGCCTCCATTGAATATGACCATACCACCTTAAACGTCTCTCAAGGAGTTTGTCATTGATCGCGGCAACTCCTAAGTCCGATCTTATATGTTCATTCCATACTTTATCTTTCCTTGTTTTTCCACACATCCATCTTAACATCCTTATCTCTGCTACACAAAGCTTATCAATATCACACTTCTTAATTGCCCAACATTCTACCCCATACATCATGGCCTGTCGAACAACAATTCTATAGAACTTTTCTTTAAGCTTTAAAGTAATATGTCGGTCACACAACACTCCGAACACATCTCTCTACTTCATCCATCCCACTTTAATTCTCTGTGAAACATCATCCTCTATTTCACCTTCTTTATTTATGATAGACCCCAGATATCTAAAATAGTCATTTTATGATATCTATCTTTCCTCAATTCACACCATATCAGTATCCATCATAGTATGAATAAAATTACCCCTCATATTTCTACTAATCTTACGGCCTCTTGTTTCCAAGGTTGACCTCCAAAGCTCCAACTTAGAATCAATCCCTTCTTTTGTCTCATCCACCAAAACGATATCATCGGTGAAGAGCATACACCATGGGACCTCGTCTTGAATACTCTTGGTTAATCGTCCATGATAAGCGCAAAAAAGGTAAGGACTTAAGGTTGAACCCTGATGTAATCCAATCGTAATTGAGAATTCCTTGCCCTGACCTCCCACAGATCTCACACTAATCACTACGCCCTCATACATATCTTTAATGACATCCACATATTTATTGACTGATGCAAAATGATCACCAAATAGGGCTTATTTCTTTAGAAATAGGCCTAGGGTTGGGTTATATACATGTTGGGCCTTTGTTCCCAAGGGTTTTTTATGTATTAGGCTACTTTAATGAGACTAAACTAGGGGCATATAGGTTGCATACGGGATTAGCCCAATACTTAGTTTATTTTCCTATTTTTAGATTGAACCGGTTTAGAATTGGTTGCATCCAATTGGTTCAATTGGTCCAATTTAAGTGAAGTGTTCCTATTGGTCAATAGGTCCTATATCCTATTGGCTAACATGGGATCTACTTTAAATTAGTTGTTTTTAAGTTAGATTCTCTTATTTTAAGTTAGTAGGGGTAGTTAGGATATTTTATTGTTTTAAATTAGTAATTTGATTGTAATTAGATCTCTTCCACGATTTTAAGTGAAGAGGAAGTTAGATTGTATTAGGACTTGGCCTTTGGCCTTTAATTACAAATAAAGCAACCTGGGAGGCTCCCCCACATATTGATATTTGAATTAAAACACTGTTTTCTGCTGCTGGTTGATTGTTGCTGCTGCTCCTTGCTCTTCAAGAGTGTTTGCATCCTTGCGGATACATCAAGGTGGAAGGGTGGGTGGAATCCTGCGACTCCTTACGCCGTGACGACTGGGAGGGTCTCTCATTCGAAGGTGGTTTCATCCTTCAACAATTCAAGCTGCTGCCGGAGGATTCCAGCGTAAGTTTGGATCTTAAATTTCTGTTTTTATCTTTCCTTTCATTCCCCATTAATCCCCATAAGCCTAAAACCCTAAATTTCTGTTTAAGCATATTCAGCCATCAGAAATTCTCCATATTGCAGCCGAATCTTCCCCCTAGTCCCTCTAACACTCGACCTCAACCCCAGCCCCTGAATCCTACTGTAAACCCTAGTTTTGGCTATTTTCCTAATTTTAAAAACCCGAAACCCTAACCCTAATATCTGCAGGAATTTAAATCTGATCCAAATTCAGATATTTTTATATCATAATGACCCCCTAGACCTGCAAATTAAAACCCCATAAGCCCCATTCCCAAATTCCCATCCTAAACCCTAATTTTGCCCTAAAACAGCCCCTAACCAGCCCTATACAGCAGGCTTGACCAAAGCTTGATTCTACTTGGCTCCTAGTAGGATTATTTCCTATTCTAGGACTACATTACTGACACTCCTCTCTTCACTAGAACATGTTGGATTAGATCTCTATGGACTCGGTCATAGGCTTTTTCCAAGTCGATAAAGACCATATGGAGATCCTTCTTGCTATCTCTATATCTTTCCATGAGCCTCCTCAATAAGTAGATAGCTTCTATCGTGGATCTACCTGACATAAAGCCAAATTGGTTCATCGAGATATAAGTATCTCTTCTCAAACGGGCTTCAATAACCTTCTCCCCAGTTTCATAGTGTGACTCATTAGCTTTATTCTTCAATAGTTATTACAATTTTGGATATCACCTTTATTTTTGTAGATCGGGACTACAATGCTTCTTCTACAATCATTTGGCATCTGCCTTGTGTTCATAATCCCATTAAACACATTGGTTAACCAAAAAACTCCACAACCTTCTAGGGTTTTCCAAACTTCAATTGGAATCTCATCCGGGCCTAGAGTTTTGCCAACTTTCATATTTCTAAAGGCTTCATTAACTTCTGCCACAGTAACCTTTCGTTCATTCTCTTTTCCTATTCTGCTGCTCTAATATTAGTTCTTCAACAGAATCTGCAATTTTGTTCAGAATGTGTTATTGTTTTTCTCTTTGGATTTCAATTTTGGTTTGGATTTGAAGTACATGTATATTTGCTCTGAAAATTCTTCTACTCAATTATTCAATTTGAAGATGGTGATGGTGGTGGTGACAATAAATTTGCATCCCTTGGAGAGGAGTAGGACCAGGTGGAGGAGGAGCCAGAGCCTATCCAATTCACATGCGAGACTCAGTTTGATCATACTACACAGGATGACAAATATGGTGCAAGTGCCCCCACACATATAGGTTATTCCAGAGAGCTGGGCCGCAGGTTCAAACCAGATGAGGAGGATGGCAATATAGACATGGAGATAGATGTTTCTTCCTTGTCTGACTGATGCAGTTAGGCGTAGGTTAAATTAGGGACAATAATGTCATTTTACTTTTTTTTAATCTTGTTAGAGTCATTAGTAGCAAGTTAGAGTTAGAATCTATTTCAATTTAGAGTCCAAAGTAGAGTGGAAGTCAATTTCAATTTCATGGTAGGAATAGGATTGTTGAGTCTTTAAATATTCTTATAACCAGCGTATTATTCAGATTTGAGATTTAGAAATTGAAGAATTTTGTTTAAAGCTGCTGCCAAGAGCTATGTGCATACCTTTCTTCCCTCCTCTGATTCACTGCTCTCTCCTCTCCTTTCTCTTTCTCCCCTTCTGTGTTGATCCTTTTCTTATCTTCTCTTTTATTTCTATTGTAATCTGCAACACCTCTGGTTTACGGTCGTTGCCAGTACTGTTGGCTGAGAGAAGAGCTACTAGAGCTCAATCGATTGATTCTAGTTTGGGCCGAGAGTTGAGGAAGATCTCCCTCTACTGGAAGCAATTTACCACTCCCAGTTTCAGAACGAAATCCAAAAGGGGGTTATGCAACCAAATCTGGAACCATCTCTGTCTCTTATGTTACCGCCCCAGTTATGTTCAGAAATTTGATTCTCTTTCGATTGTTGATGCTTGGTGCTGCTAAGGCCTGTAATCGGTAGAGAATCTAATCACCTCCCTTCGGCCAAAATATGGTCATTTAACCACCAAAATGCCCTATCAAATCCATCAGCCAAAACATGCAGGGCTTTAGCAAGGTTTTGGTTGAAACCTGAAATATTTCGGTTTAGACCAAGGCCGAAATCCGAAATATTTCGATTTCAAACAAGGTCAAAACCGAAATTTCAAATCTTATTCTTCCAATCTCCCTCCAGAATCACCCTAAAAAAACCAGCATGACGAACAAAGTCCAAACCAAATAGAGTCCCCTTCCCTAATAGAGCCAGAAAAGCCCAAACACCAACCTCTAGGAATTTAGGAAATCTAATAGTGCCACCCAAACCAAATCCGCCAGGGCTTCCAAGAGAACAACCATCAACATTTAAGTTGACTCACCATTTGGAGGCACCTGCCACATAAGAACCATCATATCCGTCCAACCATTGAAAACATCAAGGGTTTTCCAATCCATAAACACGATCTCCTTTGGGATGCCTTCAAACACTCCATCGAAGACTCAAGAGTCAAGAGCAACCTTGATGATAATCCAATCAATCACCACTTCAGATTTTGCAAACCTGTCACAGAAAAAGTTTCACATTCCTCTCCTCCCAAATACACCACAAGGATGTTAACAAAACACCTCCCCTTCCCCTTGTGCTTAAAATGTGCTATACCAAAACTAACTCTTTTACACTGATAGGACACTTACCTGGGCAATCTGAATTCTGAAATAACCTCAATATATGATATCAGACATGTAGCAAATGGCAATAAGAACAAGTGGTCAACAGATTCCTTAGCCCATAAAATAAATGGGAGAAGAAGGTGCCAACTTGGTCTCCTCTTCTGATCCTCATAGGTAAGATCTCTTTTATGCATGATCCGTCCAACCATTGAAAACATCAAGGGTTTCCCAACCCAGTTCTCATCAGAATATATGTATATTGGCGGTTTTAAGCTTCGCATTTTTTCCTTTTATTAAAACCTCGCATCTCTTTTACCAAAAAAAAAAAACCTTGCTTCTCTAATGTCCCTCCACAGCTCCTCTCTAAGCATTTAGCAAATGGACTTTATATCTTCAAGTGTTTATTTCACAAATAAAGGTTTCAGTGTTGCCTAACTCATTTGCAGTTGGCAATAACAATAAGAGTGATCGCAGAATCTCCAACTGATGTCTATTTTACAACTAAAAGTCAAAGAGTTGACTAACTCATTTGCAGTCAGGGTAATAACAATAAAATCTCACAACAATTTTCTGAATTAAATAAGAATTGTACAGGTATGAATAACTGGAATAACAATAGTCTATAATAATTTCTACAAACCCCAAAAATACAATTTTTGCAGTTGTGAGACTAAATCACAAGAGGCATTCAATATAAGGGAAAAATAAAGGTGCCTGAGCTGTTAGCATCATAGTTGTCAAAGCGTTAGGCGACCCAAGGCATTTGAGGGGGGGTCAAATTGTTAGAGTTTATATGTTGTAGGGGTACTTTAGGAACTAGTTAGTGGCTAACTAGTTAACTAACTAGTTCCTAAAGTACCCCTACAACGTATAAACTCTAACACAAATACTAAGGCGACGCCTTGACAACTATGGTTAGCATGTACACCAAAAAAAAAAACGAATCACAATCTTTGAAGGTCTACGAAAAATTTACCTCTCTTCAAAAGGAAATACATGTGGAATAGTAGCTATAACAGAACTCATGCCTGGAATAGTGGAGACATCACCCAATCTCAGATTCGTAGATATAACTTCATGAGCCCTAGCAGCTGCTGCAATTGGAGGCCGATTCTTTCTAGCAGGTGAAAGCCACAGAGAAGGAGAACAGAATGGGTGCCTGCAATCCCTCTCATATAACAAATGAAGGCATCTAACTGCAGCATCCATTAACGGCACATTTTGCATGCCATTACTATGAGAAAAACCATTATACACTAAAGTGTTGAGAACTGATGCAACTTTTCGCTGTTGCTCCAGCTTGAAGGGAACCTATCTCAAGACAAAACCAATGCAAAGACGAAGCATTTAAAAATACTGAAACAGGTAGATGATTTCGGACCACCAAAACAAACCCAGCATTAATTTACCTGTTTTTCATAGAATTCTATGTCATCAAGTATCAAAAGCAAGTGAGAATATGTGGCACAAAACAGATGCAGCAGGCATGACATGTCTTTTGAAATGCCTTGAGGACCCTGCCTCACAGGTTCAACATCCCATGAATCACAAGAATCACCCTCATATGAACTGTCCCTAGAGCAGTTGAATGAATGCATACAATCCACATCAGCAGATGACTTCCCAGTGATCTTTTGCAGTACGGTGACCCATTTATTTCCTGCATCTTTTGCGGTACGTCTTTGCTTTTTCTGAAAACTACTATCATTTTGATTCCCAGGAACACCACTTGTGCAAGGCTTATTGTCCTCTGCAGTATGATTTTTTCCAAGAAAAATAGAATCTTCCAATGCTCCCCATAGAGTAACAAGAAATCCAGGGGTGAAAGACAGCATGTTCAGTATAGGCAATGAACCAACAGTTGGATTCAAGTAAGAAAATATTCTCAGCATGTAAGAATAAAAATATACAATATCAAGCAGTTCCAACTTCCCCAAGTATTCATCTGGAGAATTATCCGGCTCCAGAATGAAATCATCCTTATTTACAATTGTCAAAAGTGTCATAAGATGCCACTGCAGATGAACAGGCTTAAGAAGGTCTATGTATGACATCTTTAAGGATCCAATTATCTCAGTCACACAACTGTCTGGATCAACAGTTCCTCTAGAATCATCAATAGTATTTTGACAACCATGGTTCCCCTTCTTTATCTGTCCAACAGCTTGAAAGCAGGCCAATAAGTTCTCTGCAACAGTGATACTGACATGAATATATAGCTTGCAGTTTAAGCCTTGAGCAAACTGTTGAGAATCTGCTGAATCATTGTCAGACTCTGTAGCAAGGTTTATAATATTAGCAAGAGCCCAACCAACAGCTGGAATCTCCTTAGGACAACAACCAGCTACTTCTGATTGATCCAACTTTGACATCTCCAAAAAAATCTTCTCCTTTGAGATCTGCCACCACCTGCCACTGTTTGATCAGTTCCCTCGTCGTTCCAATTGCAATATTGAGGCTAATTAAATTAGACAAGGTCAAAATGGAATTTATAACTGGAAAAAGGAACTAAAACATCCACCACCTCCCCACCAAAACACAGATGCAGACACGAGATCAAGGTTCTACTTGCACAAATAAAATTTTATTCATTTGCAATTAGCAAGATAAATTTCTATCATGAAACATAAAAGAAAAAAGCATGTCTATTAAAGATACCAAATACATGGACAATACTGCAATTTCCAACCTAGTTAGTTGGAAAGCAGGACAAGAATAGGACCCTTAAACAGTTCAAATCTATCCCAAAACCAGATTTGCACCAGAAACAACAATGAACCATGAAACAGTGAATTGATGAAGCCATCTCATTAAAACCAAGAACTGGTCCAAACTTAATATTTCATGGTTGTATATTACTTCAGATGCCATCAGAAGTGACCTGGCTAAACTCGACCAGTCAGGTGATCCAGAGGGGACTTAACAACATGCCAACTAGCTAGGTTCACCTTGGTCCAGGCTATATACATTAGATGATTAGAAGTGGGCAAAGCTATAGAATGTGAAAAACAAACCCATTACAACTCTACTTGCTAGTAATACGATCACACACTACAGCCGCCATATCTATAGCCAGCACACAAAATAGACAAAACTAACCCTATCGCTAACAGCAAACAAGAGAAAACAAATAAAATTAGTTAAACTGAAATATCTTTGACCAATACCAGTAATGCTACTAATTCACTGCATCACTGACAGCGTCCAACCCAAAAGCCCAAGCTTCAGGGTGGAGAGGCCCTTCCTAAGGTCATAAGCCAAACTGCTATACACTACCCGACCGATGTGGGATTAATCTCCCCTCCCATTCCTGGCAATGGTGTGCACCCACTGCATCAACTCCCCCAGCTTTGGGCCATGGGCCCCCACATGACCGGTGAACAGACAACCCGCTCTAATACCATTTGACAACGTCCAATAAGAGCATAGGCAATAGAATCATTTTTTTTATGGCAAGTTTTCTCAAAAAAATTTTAGGATAAAAAAATTGGTTTCTCCTCTTTGGAGGTACCACGTCAAGGAACATTTTTCAAAAGCATCAATAAATATTGTCCCATTCAAACAAAAGAATATGTATTTTCCACTCCGTTGTGAGTAATTTTTCTATCAAATTGTCATGGTCTTCCTAGTAATATATGACATGCATCCATAGGCAAAACATCACACCAAATTTCATCACAATATTTACCAATTGAAAAATTTTACCAAACACCTCTCTTTAACGGGAACTTCACCTCCCTTTTCAAATCAAGATATACTTCAAAACGAGTGATTTCTTTCAAAGTGGGGGAGAATGATGGCGTCATCCTCCACTAACACCCCCACCTATCCCCTACGTCTCTTGATGCAGCTCCAAGTAGGAAGAAGAAGAAGAAGAAGAAGAAGCCCTGAACTTAGGGCTTGATTAGGGAGCCATAGATTAGGATTATTATTTTCCATACTTAGTTTATTTTCCTGTTTTTAGATTGAACCGGTTTAGAATTGGTTGCACCCAAGTGGTTCAACTGGTCTAATTTAAGTGAAGTGTTCCTATTGGTTAGTAGGTCCTTATATCCTATTGGTTAGTATGGAATCTTCTTTTAAATTAGTTGTTTTAAGTTAGATATCTTTTAACTTAAGTTAGTAGGGTTAAATAGGTCTTTTACTATTTTAAGTTATTAGTTTTAGTTTAAATTCCTTCCCTTCCACGATTTTGTGAAGGAGAAGTCATTAAGTTGTAGTAGGATTTGGCATAAAGCCTTATTATAAATAGAGTAAATCGTGGAGGGCTCCCCCACACTGAATTTTGAAATTTGAATAAAAAAAGTCTGTTTTGCTGCTGTCGGCTGTTGCTGCTGCTGCTGTTCCTGCTCCTTTGAGAGTGTATATCCTTGTGGATTTCAAGGTGGATAGGGTGGGTGGATTCCTGCGACTCCTTGCATCGAGAAGATCGGGAGGTTCCTTCAATTTCAAGCTTCTGCCGGTGGATTCTTGCTGTAAGCTTGAAGCTTAAATTCTGTTTTTCCATTCATCCTCCCTCCCAATCATTCCCCTTTTTAATTTTATTTGAATCCCATCAAAACCCTAAGTCTCCATTAAATTCCCATCGACCTCCATAAATCCTAGTGTTCTAAATTCTGTACAGCCTTCATCCTTCATCAGTTTTCATCCAAAATTTAACCATAGATCCCTTACTGCCCTCCCTCCACTCGACCTAACCTGCAGCCTCAACTGTCCATCAAAAACCCTAATCCCCTCACTCACATAAAACCCTAAAATTCAAAAAACCACACTTCCAGCCATATCCTATCATCCAAATCCCCTCAAACTTCAGACACAGCATCACTACATTAACCCCTCCACTCGACCTAGCCTGCTGCCCCATCTTCAATAGCTAAACCCTAATTCCCCTTCATCTCCACTAAAACCCTAAATAGTCAAAAACCTGTTCAGACCTAATTAGCCATCCAATTCAGCCCAAATTACCATCAAGTCTCCCCCTTACTCTTTAGAGCACTCGATCCCAAGCCCAGCCCCTAAACACCACTTTAAACCCTAAATTCCATTGTTTTCCTAAAACCTAAAACCCGAAACCCTAACCCTAGAGTTTCAGAATTTTAATTTCTGTTTAAACCTATTCAGAACCTATTCCATTAGCTTCCTGTTGACCTGCACATCAATACTAAACAAAACCCTAGCTCAAATCCCTAATCCTAACCCTAATTCTGCCCTAGTTTACCTATTTTGCCCATTCAAACCAGCAGCCCCATTGAGATCCTGTTGCTTGGCCTCTAATAGGATCCTTCTCCTATTTAGAGCTACATTATCTCTTTTTTACTTTTCCCCAAAGGCTCCAACGGCTCCCTCTTCCCCCTCCCTTCCCAACATCTTTCTTTTCATCTCCTTCAAATATGTGTATTGTTATTTTGAAGGGCAGTTTTTGAATCAAACATATTGTCAAGCTATTGAGCCCTTTGAGAGTTGAGGGTGTCCTCTTAGTTGGGTTGAGTGATTCCCCACCCTTGGGTTCAGCGAGTCCCAAAGTTATATATCTTGTAAGCTTATTGCTTGTTAGCGAAATCTTTCAAATTTCTTTCTTTTATTTCTACTTTCTTTGCCTTTCAAGCTTGGCATACATCAACTTGCTAGCAAAGTGGGCTCCAATCTTGGAGCTTGTACGTTTTCCCAATGCTAAGAGAAAAGGGAAACCAACGTACAGTCGCATTATAAGAAGTTGCATTACAAGATAAAGTGAATCAATTGCGGCAAGCAGATGAAAACCTCCAACAAATGACGAAAGAGGTTTTGTGACAGCTTCCAACGATGGTTTCAACAAGCAATCTGTCAACTTCAACAACTTTACGCATCCCCAAAGAACTGCATAATGACGATCGTGACGATTCATCAAGTTCTACTTCGATTCAATCCCAACAAGCACATCCGCAAATTGGGTGATTGAACAGTTGGAACGAGCTTTGAAAAAATCTGACAAGAGCATTCGAGCGGATGTAAATGACTTTGATGGTAAATTCAATTTCAAACTGTTGATTGGATTGCTTCTATTGAAACTTTTTTAAATGGAAGGAAAGAAAGAACGATTTTGTGGCCACAAAACTTACAGGTCATGCCTTGGTTTAGTGGCAAAAATTTCAATAAAACCAAGAAAGGAGAGGTCTCCGCCAAATTAATAATTGGACGGATATGAAAGAGAGGTTAGATGAGAAATTTCTCCCTCTTGATTTTTCTCAAACATTATCAAAGAAATTTCATCATCTTCAGCAAACGAGTGACCAAAGTATGAATGATTATACCAAAAAAATTTAAATATTTACACCGACTTGATTTACATGAAGAAGATGATCAATTGGTAGCTAAATATGTTAGTGGTTTAAAGCTTTCTATTCAAGATAAAATTGCTTTACACCACTTGAACGCCCTTGAGGAAGCACACCAATTGGCCATCAAAGACCAAAGAAAAATTAAAAAGAAATTCCCTTAGGCGGATTGACAAGGTTTAGTAAGTCTCCAAAAGACAAGAGAATTTTTTACAAAACCCATGGGAGATTCAAATCCACAAGGTGGAGAAAAGCCTAAGACCGTTTCCCAAGACAAAAATAAGAGTAAACAAACTTCCAATGCATGTTATCAATGTGGAGAATTTGGTCATTTATCTTCTTTTTTTCTTTTCTTTTTTTGTCCTACCAAGAAGGAAGACAACCAGATAAATTTTATTAAGGATAATGGTGACGAGGTTGTTGAGATGGATGAGTGTCAAAACTAGGGAGGATAAAGTAAGGAATAATCATATCAGAGCTGGTTTGGGAGTAGCTCCGATACATGATAAGCTACGAGAAAGTCGTTTGAGGTGGCATGGCCATGTTCAACGGAGGCCTTTGGATGCTCCAGTACGGAGGAGTGATTTGATTTATATTGAAGGAACTAAAAGAGCCAGAGGCAGACCTAAAATGACCTTAGGAAAAGTGGTGAGGAAAGACAAGCATAGTTTAGGCCTTGTATCAAGTATGACCTTGAATAGAGCTGATTGAAGGGCAAGGATCGATGTAGCCAACCCCATTTAGTTGGGATAAGGTTGAGTTGTTGTTGGTTGTGATGAGGTTGTTTATGAAGGTGACAAACTCCACAAGAATGTTGTGACCCCAATAGCGAAGCAGAAAGCCTTGCCATTAGGTGAGTTTTGATTGCTTCTAAATATTATTTAAAAATATACAAATATATCGGGTCCTCCTACATGTCACTATGAAGAGTAAAGTAGTTTACTTCACTATACTTCTATCTATCCACCTCAATTGTTTCAATGACTTGAAATGAAGGGGTAGAATTATAAATTCACCCCTAATAGAATCTTGTAGGAAGAACTTCCATTTTCCTCCGGCTCTCTCTCCCTCCCTCCCCTCCCTATTTGGCATTCTCCCTTGCTTTCTACTTGTAGCCACCGTCTCCTTCCCTCTGTCGCGTGCATCAACCTTTTGCATTTCTCGATTAGGAAGTCCAACAGATCGCCCATCACTTTGTCTTCACATCTGTTTGTTTTCCAAGTTAAGATCAAATCAAACACGAACGAGATCGATTCAAATGCCGAAGGATCAATTGACGACGAGGAAACAACATTTCAGAACGGTGTTTGTTGGACAACTCAAAACCGTGTCTTTCCCAACAAGAAGACTAACAGACTCTCAGCGGGAACTAACACCGTCAGCAGAATTTTTAACCTATTTTCAGGAATATAGGTGAACGTGAGAACATTTTTGCCAATCAGAAACCGAGCCATTTTGAAATTCCGATGAGGTGTTAATTCTTGCAAGAGTTCGAGGGTTCATTCGTGGAGAACAGAATCACAGAATCAAAGAAAGAATTTACTGTGGAAGATCCCGCTAAATCTCTGTCAGACACATGGCGGTGAGGGCACAAAGTCGAAGGAGAAGACCTTTTGTGAGTGTTAAAAAATCGAGTTGTGAGAATCTCGATTAGACTATTGTACTTTTGTGGGTGGTAATTTAGTCACCTGGAAAAGCAAGAAACAAATTACTATCGCCCGGTCTAATGCTGAAGCTGAGTATCGGGCGATGGCACATACTACAACTGAGTTAATGTGGATTAAGTCATTGCTTCAGGAGTTGGGGTTCCCTATCACTCAATCTATGAAGATGTTTTGTGATAATCAGGCTGCTATTTACATTGCTAGCAATCCAGTATTTCATGAGAGGACTAAGCACATAGAAGTTGATTATCATTTTGTTTGTGATGCTGTTATGAAGAAGCTAGTTTCTACGCCATTCGTTTCCACTGCTAATCAACTTGGTGATATGTTTACCAAGCCTCTGTTTGGACCTGCTTTCCAAAAAAATTGTTTCAAGCTGGGTCTTGGTGATTTGTACGCTCCAGCTTGAGGGGGAGGGTTAAAGTATCGAGCTAAGAGAATCTCGATTAGACTATTCCTAGTTCTAATTGAGATTCTTTGCTTTGGTGTCCTTGTACTTAGATTAGGTTTCTAAGTCTTAGTTCTAGTTACATTATGATTCCTAGTTGTAATTGGAGTTATTGGTTGTAAGTTAAACCTATAAATAAAGCGATGGGACAGGAGGCTGATCACTTCAATCACAAGTTTTCTCTCCTGTCCCTCTTCTCCATCTCCTCTCTTCACTCTCTCAGTTCTGGTATTCTAAGGCTCTGCCCTGCTACAGTGAGTATCAAAAAGCTATGCCTGATCTCTGAAGGCTCCCGCAGACTCAACAGCAGTTGTAGGGTCTGCAATGAGAACTTCCAGCAACCTAGGACCAGCCGCCCCAGTACATGAACCCTTCGCTGCACTTGAGCCCCTGACAATCTCTACTTCTCTTTCGAGTTCAATCCAAGGACACTGACTCCTCGTCACTTCGATCGAACAGTCGCGTCGATTGCTGCGACCCTTTGTTTTCTCTTCTTCAATTTCAACTTGAGACAGCTCTTCAGGATTGCTCTGCACCACCTTGTTCGTCCCTTGGCTGCTATGGCCAAGGCCTTGTCAGCTGCTTCACACACAGCATGGCATGTTATGGCTGCCATATGGGATAGATTCGGCAAGAAAAGGAGAATTAAAAGGAGCAGCAGTCTCACCCACCTTCTTTCCATCTCCCCCACTGATCCTTCGCCCATTGACTGTAGATCTCATCGGCGTGTGGCATTGGTTGAAAGGCTTCGTGTATGTGTGTCCCTAAGATTTTCTAAATGGGAGGACCCACATCAGAATGCAAAATCTCGTGCTTGGCGATACCCACTACCATGCTTTACAGGTTTGAGGAATGTGAAAAGTTCAGGAAGTATAGTGGTGGACCATGCTGGCCCTTGATGCCCCATTATTTGATCCCAAAAGACCAAAGATGCTGGTCTGCAAGGCAATGGAGATCGAGCATGTAGAGAAGGCCCAAGACAAAGTGATTCAGTGGGAGCGGGAGCGGGAACGGGGGCAGGGGATTGAAGAGCCGGTGCGGAGAGGAAGGGGGAGGGCTTTGGTACGGTAATATTTTAAAGGAGTTTTTACAAGAAATATCCTCCACTGTAACTCAGCAAAAGTATTAATAAGGGTAAAAATGTCATAATGAAGTGGATTGCTTCACTTGACATAGTGACGCAAAAGACTAACCTACTAATATAAAATAAGATATAAATAATATTAGTTCAGGAAGTATAGTGGTGGACCATGCTGACCCTTGATGCCCCATCATTTGATCCCAAAAGACCAAAGATGCTGGTCTCCAAGGCAATGAGCAGGGGCATGAAGAGCCGGTGCGGAGAGGAATGGGGAGGGATTTGGTATGGTAATATTTTAAAGGTGTTTTTACAAGAAATATCTCTCCACTGTAACTTAGCAAAAGCATTAATAAGAATAAAAAAGTCTTAGTGAAGTGGACTGCTTACTTGACATAGTGACGCAAAAGATTACCCTAATATATAATATATATTATAAATTGAAGAAAATATTATAATAAAAAATAAAAAACAATATATATATATTTTAAAAATAAAAATTGATAATATGAATACTAATAAAAGATTAAATAAAATTAAAGCCTGAGCTTCAAGGTGGAGAGACCCTTCCCAAGGTCATAAGCAAAATTGTTGTACATTACCCGGCCGATGTGAGATTAAACTCCCTTATTATTCCTGGCCATGGAGTGCACTCACTGCATCAATCACTAGTTCTTTCCTCAAAAAAATCATAAAGACATATTGTCATGTGTCAGTATAATGCTTTAAAAATATTTGAAACAATCAATTCTATTTGAATTCAGGATGCATTAAAAAAACAAGAGGATAAGCCCATCATGATGGGACGTATGTTTAGCATAGACCATTAAATTTGAAATGTGGCCTATCTATGTAATTCCCCATCTATCCAACAGCCAGACTGGCTAAAACAGCAGTCCACATTGCAATAGTCAGTGATTAGGGATGGCCATTCCAGACTATTAGTCTAGGTTCTGTTTTCCTCTTCCTTTTTTTTCTTTTTTTTTTTTTTTTTTTTTTTTGGGGGGGGGGTGTTCAGCTACAAAGATCCATGTAGCTGATCCCATTTAGTTAGAATTATGCTGAGTTGTGTTGAAATTGCTGTTATGTTCAGTTCTTTTTGCTTTTATTAATCTTTTGTCGTTGCAAGGTTCCATGTAGCTGATCCCATTTAGTTAGAATTATGCTGAGTTGTGTCGAAATTGCTGTTATGTTCTGCTATTTTTACTTTTATTAATCTTTTGTCGTTGCAAGGTTCCACGTAGCTGACCCCATTTAGTTGGGACAAGGCAGAGTTACAAGTATATGTTTAAAGTACAAAACCTCCTATGAGGCAACATGTGCATTTTATTAAGGATCTATTTCAGTTAAAGTTCCCCTACTAAAAATGAAAGGAATTGGAACCACCAACCTGCATATCATTCATCTTAGGTTTTTCTGACAGCTTGTTGAAATAAAAATCTATAATTTCTATTACCTCCTAATAAGAATGGATGATTTCTTTTCAATGTGCAATTAAACAACATGGGATGTGACTGTAATATTAATCAAGAGGTTGTTCATATCTCAAAAAAAAATTTAAACAAGACAAACTGCTGACACTGGTTTTGTTGATAGTTATGTGTTGGTGCCAAACTGTTGACACTGGCCTTTTATTTATTTATTTAATTATATATATATATATATATATATGGGTTTGTGCTCCTTCTGGTCTTCCATTATATTTATGAATGTCAGGGGTTTTGAATCTCTTTTTCTTATCAAAAGCAGAACAGGTTTACATGCGGCTTAACCTTCCCCTCTCTCTCTCTCCCCAAAAAAAAAAAAACACCACACATATCAAAAGAAGATGAGGAAGCATGAGACAGGCTTAAGCCTCACATTTGTCTTCGTAAGAGGTCCTCATGCCTACACCTTTTACAACACTGAGTCACAGATAGAACAGCAAGCAAAGACTTTAAAGACCAGTTGCCTACTGAATATTGAATCTAGAAATGTAAATGGAGCATGAAAATAGAATTCTTCTAACCCAACTAAATTGTCAGAGGAAACTTTTTCCAACTTTTATGAGCCTTACCAGTAGAGTCCTGAGGCACTGCAACACAATAGACTTGTGCTTCAGAGCAGGTAACAGAACTGTTGGAAGTCGCTGAGAAAACCAAGGAATTGTAAGTATAAAAACACAGTACTGCTCTACAACATCTTGTCCATCCAAAAGTCCAAAATCATTCAAATTCGATTTTATAACTTGAAAGGGCCGCAAAGCTAAAGTTACTGCACTAGCAGTAATCAACAAATGATCTTCCATCTGCAAACCACTCTTCCGATTCTGTGCAAATCGAGGATCCAATTTGATTATGTATCTCCTGATACGACTGTAAAGATGACTCTTCCCAGATGCTGTACATATGACCAATTCCTTTCCTGCACTATCAAAATCCCTAATATTCTCACTGCTAAAACTCTTCCACCCTTTTGGATCAGTTAAGGCAACTACCAGACGCATAGCTAGGGTAGTTAAGAAAATGGTCTCCCGCTCCCCTGCACATGAGTAATCACATTCCGCAAGAATAAATAAGCACACTGATATCAACTTCTTTGCTTGGTAGAGCCATGTTTTCCTTTCATCAAGTGTACCCATAGCCAGAGAACAGAAGTTTTTCTGTGATACTACAAGACAGAGATAGTCAAAGGGTCAGTAGAACAGAGATTTCTCAGAGAAGAGGCAAAACGAATAAATGAAGCAAAGCCAAGGGAAGAATAAGACTGAATCACAGTTATTATCAACATGTTAAGGATCAGCACAGCAGTTACTTGATAAGTTTATGATAAAATGAAGGGATACCAAAGTAAGCAAGTGTTGTGATAACCAGCTTGTTTCTGAACAGAATGCACAATACATCATTCGCTGAAATATCAAAAGGGGGTAGCTGCTAAACCTTGATAAAGTTGCTAAGGATGCACAAGGATGTATGATATTACTAATTTAGGTAATGGTGATGCATATACAGTAGACAAATCCCACAAAGTACAATGCAAATTTCAGTATAATATGAAAACTGTGTTTTGGGCACATGAATGTGAAGAGAGTAACGGATAGAAAAGGAGGATGAGACAGTCTGTCGGGAAAAAAAAGGTAAAGAAAAGAGATGGTCTACCAGTTGAATTTATGCTTTCCAATAGAATTTTGAAGCATGTCAGCATACACTTCACATCTTTGTATCGAAGCTTCTGATGTACAGTTGTTGAATAAGTAATAAAAAAAAGGAAAGGTCTTAACAAACTGCAGGAAATCCATCTGCTAGTCATCAAAGCATCATGATGATTCACCAAGGCCTCCCATTCTTCTTGAAGCTGCACAGATATCTTCTTTGTCACACTGTAACGCCTCCAAACTCTCTGAAAGAATGAAGAATCCAGATCAATCATTGTCTCTAAAATAGCACATCATTCAGAAAAAAGTCATTTAATAGGAAAAACAATATATTACTTCAGATCTAGAATCCTAGAAACACATCTATAAAAAGGAAATGAGAATCAACCAAGTAAACACATCAGCCCCATTAGCAGAAGTGGAGAGTAAGTCACTCGCATAGTTAGCATTGACAAGCTTAACTGAAAATGAAACTAGGCTAAAGAAGAAAAAGAAGAAAGCAAGCTGGATCTCCAACAGAAAAAGATAAAAGCTGCAGGCCAACAGCGGACATCAGAAACACATTTCTTTAAGGCCCTGTTTGTTTTAATGGGGAAAAAAAAAAGATTTTTATTTAACTTATCAAAAAAATTATATTCATCCTTTTCTAGATTGCACATGAAAAGAAGCAGATTTAGGCATGGTGGAGTAAGGAAAAGAATTCAACCATATGATGGGGTTGGTGTCCTCCACGGCCAAGATCATAGTCAAAACAGGAAAGTAAAAAAAAAAAACGATGTTCGGTACAGACGTGTTTTAACCAGTTCAGAACTTGGTCAGGACAGCTAAAAATATGGTCAAACATTTCGAGAATGGGAAAAAACGAAAATGGGCACTACGGGTTTTAAAAGTTAAGATTTCAAAAAGACGGGACCAAAAAAACAGTAATATACACACATGCATTGAGGAATTATTACTTAAATGCCTGCATCCACAGTTAAAGCCAAATTGTTCCACAATAAATTAAGCATAGTTTAAATAAAGGGTCCTTCTAGACGTCACTATGCCTAGTGAAGTGTAACGTTTCACAATTTGCCACTTGGCAGTACAGGAGTTAGTTCATGTGATAGAGGACCCCACATACATCTCAATGGCCAAATTTTAGTCCAAAATAAGCAAGGAAAGTTGCTCAAACTCTGATTCAAAGTTTTCGGAAAATTACCTAAATGCCATCAAATGGAGATGAATATAAAATACAAAATGGCTTATTTTGTAATTTTAGCTACTTTCTCTACTTAGTTTAAGATGCTCTCTCTCTCTCTCAGAACGCCTTCCCTTCCCTTCTCCACTCTTTGAAGCATCCTGGATCTGTGAAGCAAATCAGATCTTTCTCTGCCACTGAAACTCTTCTTTGCATCCTGGATCTGTGAAGCAACGGTGTGAAGTCAGATCTCTCTCTGTCGCTGAAACTCTTGGAGTCTCGTGTAAAGTGAGCAGTGCAGGAGACTGGTTGGATAACAAGATCACGTACAGGGAGTGTGTGTGTGTGTGTGAGGGAGAGAGAGAGTGTGTGTGTGTTTCAGGAAATCAGTTGCAGAGACTGTGTGTGTGTGTGTGTGTGAGAGAGAGAGATAGAGTGCTTCAGGCAAATCAGTTGTGTGTGGGGGGGGGCGGGGAGAGATAGAAAGAGAGTTTCAGGCAAATCAGTTGCAGAGTGTGTGTGTGTGTGTGTGTGTGTGTGTGAGAGAGAGAGAGAGAGAGAGTGAGTGAGTGTTTCAGGCAAATCAGTTGCAGAGTCAGTGAGAGGGAGGGGAGAGAGAGAGAGAGAGAGAGAGATTCAGGCAAATCAGTTGCAGAGTCACTTCTCAGAGATGGAAGGAGAGGAAAGACCGAATGAAGGTTTGAGAGAGATTTTGGGGCAATTTTATAGAAGCATTTTTTTGGTTTGTAAAAAAAAAAAGGGAAACGCGAATGCATTTTAAACGTTTACAAAAATAAGGGGGAAAAAAAGACTGGTTTTTGACGTATTTATCGGCTCAAAACAGGAAACACTCGTTTTAATCTGCCAGTTCAGGTACAGTGTTTAAAACGCGTTTTAACTAACAAAGGCCAAGATACCACAACTTGTTATTGGAAAACAACATCCAGAAATCTAAAACTGAAGTAATTTCCAATTTTTTGTATGGTATTTCATTGAATAATTTGAGGGCTGGCCTTGGAGCAATGGTTAAGGTTGCTCCATTGTGACCAAGTGGTCACAGGTTCGAATTTGGAAACAGCCTCTCTGCGAAAGCAGGGGGTAAGGTTGCGTACATTATGACCCTCCCCAAAACCCGCAATGGCAGGAGCCTCGTGCACTGGGTATGCCCTTTTTATTTCATTGAATAATTTTTGCCGTTTTAAATCGATACAATGTCCTCTTGCTTTAAGGCAATATCCCTAAAATATTTTCCAATTGAAACAAACCAAGCTTAAGACAGAAGGCAAAGTCAGAGCTCCCCCTCCCCGGCTCTTTCCCCACCCCCCCCCCTCCCAAAAAAAATGATCTTTTATGCACAAAATTCATTGCTCTCAGAAGTGCTTGAGAAACAGTGAAACCAGATTCTAGAAGGCCAACACAAGATACTCATTGGCATTCCAACATGATGAACAGTCAACAAAGCCTAAACCTGGTGCCTATATGCCCTAGAAGCCGCACCATCTAAACTTATCCCTTTGAATCTCTTTGTAAATGTGCATCTTTGACATTTTAAAATTTTCATTTGTAGATTGATCAATAAAACTGCAGTTGTCACTACAGATAGCTCAACAACCAATAATGTGTACAGAAATGAGACATCCATATACTTTCTGACAACCCAAGTGTTGAATTTTTGTTTACATAAATAACTTATTCAATCATGGCATTGATGGAATTCTCCTCCGTATTCTACTGCAGTCCATCCATTTATTTAACAAAGACTGATCCTTCAAGAAATGGATCATTTCTGTAATTTTTTATCAACCTTAAAATTAATGATTTTTTTTTATTCAAACTTGGCATCCTCCGTGCAATTTAAAAGTGGGGGAAGAAAACCCCCTCTTGATGTACCATAATATGGAGGGGAAATTGCACCTGAATGAACAGAGCAGCAGCAGCAGCGCGTCTGCTGTAATTGCGGAGTTCTCTTTCCTGAGAAACTTTCTCGAGAAGGGCATCCCTCGTAATCTCCTGTGCGCTTGCTCCCCTCAACGACACCTGATGAAAACAAACAGCACGGAACACCATCAACCATGTACCAACATACAAGTGAGAACATGAGAACGAATCGAGAGAACCTCAAAGGATTTAGAGAGTAATATTTCATCCTCTTTACTCCCAACTGAATAATTAGATGGAATAAATTGGGCATAATACAACGATTGTTAAGATGGATGGATTTTCATTGATTTTGATCGAAGGAGAAGAATAACAAACGGAGGAGTACCTGTTTCTTTCGAGGTTCGGCCATGGCATTGGAAGCCCACCACCATTCGCTATTCCACTTCGAACTCCAACAGCTTCGTCTCTCAGAAAGAGGGAACTCACAAAGGCTCCACCTTATTACCACCTATCTTGCGTAATCTGATTACCTAAAAATAAAGCAATTTTTTTTGGGGGGTCGGGGTCGGGGCCTGGGGGGAGGGGATCCCACCCTTTTCTTGTGAGAGGTACTAAGGAATCGCACCGTTAAGGGAATTGCATCCGATAAAAATGAGAGAGAGAGGAGGGAAGGGGGAGGGAAGAATTGGAGAGATTAATACAGGATAGACCCCAAGGTGGTTTGAACTCATGACCTCGAATATTTGAGGAGTGCCAACTGAGCTGACACTTTGAGATAATAAAGCAAAATTTTCATCATTTCGTCTCCAACATTTTAAAATGCCCAGACCACACACGTACAGTACATGTTTCACTAAAATTTTTTTTTTTTTTTTCACTTCGCTTTTAAATCTTCCTCTTAATAGTGTATTAAGTATTTACACCATGTGGCTTCTACCAAAAGAAAAAGGGTTTTAACAAATACCCCCCTTAAAATGCCTATTTATCTAAATGTCCTCTTACAACTTTTTTTAATTGCAAATTCTCCCTTACTTTCAAAAAATTGTAGCACTTTGGTCTAGTCCTTTAATTTGGGATATTAGACATTAGTTTTAGGGAATCTAATTATGAATATGCCTTTGTGATAAAAAATCTATTAAAATTACAGAATAAAGTGACCAAATTGCCCTCATGTTCCCCAAATCGTTTAGGGTTGCAATTGAAAATTTTTTCTCCAAATTGGTTAGGATTGAAAATGGAAAATTAAGGTTTAGGGATTGAAATGAAAATTGAAAAAAAAACCTTAATATCATTTAAAAAACCATCTTCCCCAAATCCGTTTGATTGTTAAACCCTAATTTTGTTATTTCTTCAAATTGGGGAAGACGGATTTTTTGAATCCATTCATTCTTGCTGAGCTTGAATAAGCATCATAACAAAAAGATGTCTAACCAAATCATCCACACCAAATTTCTTTACTTTGTGATTTCAATTTCACAAAGGTTTGACTGTGGGGAAGAAAGTTAGAAACACGAAAACAAGAATTATAAGGTGGTGGGCAGCCTTTTATAAGGAATCAAAACTCCAACTTCGTCGTTGTTTTCAATTTGATAATAGATGACACGTAGAAGGTACTATCCCCCAAA